>NW_027175585.1:67500-70000 GCF_028021215.1 Eschrichtius robustus
AGGTTTAATAACTACCCTAACCCTAACGCGTACCCTAACCCTAACACGTACCCTAATCCTAACCCGTACCCTAAACCGAGCCCTAACCCTCAAACTAACCCTAACCCTAACCCTAACCCATACCCTACGCCGTACCCTAACCCGTACCCGAACCCGTACCCTAAGCCGTACCCTAAAGCTAACCCTAACCCTAACCCTAACCCTAACCCTAAGCTACCCTTGACTGCTTCTGCCTCCAATAGATTTCCTAAGCACTAGTGTTTTAAGGAACAGGTTAAAAAGAGAATCCTAATGTGATTTCAGGATAATGGGTGTGTTCCTTATCTTCTCCTAGTGTCTAAACTCTTCTCCATGGCTGGACCCCCAAATAATATTCCTTAACGTGCTAAGGGGTATCTAGAGAGTGGGATAGGTTTAATAACTACCCTAACCCTAACGCGTACCCTATCCCTAACCCCTACCCTAACCCTAACACGTACCCTAATCCTAACCCGTAACATAAACCGAGCCCTGACCCTCAAACTAACCCTAACCCTAAACCTAACCCATACCCTACGCCGTACCCGAACCCGTAACCGAACCCGTACCCGAACCCGTACCCTAAGCCGTACCCTAACCCTAACCCTAACCCTAAGCTACCCTTGACTGCTTCTGCCTCCAATAGATTTCCTAAGCACTAGTGTTTTAAGGAACAGGTTAAAAAGAGAATCCTAATGTGATTTCTTGATAATGGGTGTGTTCCTTATCTTCTCCTAGTGTCTAAACTCTTCTCCATGGCTGGACCCCCGAATAATATTCCTTGACGTGCTAAGGGGTATGTAGAGAGTGGGATAGGTTTAATAACTACCCTAACCCTAACGCGTACCCTAACCCTAACCCCTACCCTAACCCTAACACGTACCCTAATCCTAACCCGTACCCTACACCGAGCCCTAACCCTCAAACTAACCCTAACCCTAACCCTAACCCATATCGTACGCCATACCCAAACCCGTACCCGAACCCGTACCCGAACCCGTACCCTAAGCCGTACCCTAACCCAAACCCTAACCCTAAGCTACCCTTGACTGCTTCTGCCTCCAATAGATTTCCTAAGCACTAGTGTTTTAAGGAACAGGTTAAAAAGAGAATCCTAATGTGATTTATTGATAATGGGTGTGTTCCTTATCTTCTCCTAGTGTCTAAACTCTTCTCCATGGCTGGACCCCCAAATAATATTCCTTGACGTGCTAAGGAGTATCTAGAGAGTGGGATAGGTTTAGTAACTACCCTAACCCTAACGCGTACCCTAACCCTAACCCCTACCCTAACCCTAACACGTACCCTAATCCTAACCCGTAACCTAAACCGAGCCCTAACCCTCAAACTAACCCTAACCCTAAACCTAACCCATACCCTACGCCATACCCGAACCCGTACCCGAACCCGTACCCGAACCCGTACCCTAAGCCGTACCCTAACCCTAACCCTAACCCTAAGCTACCCTTGACTGCTTCTGCCTCCAATAGATTTCCTAAGCACTAGTGTTTTAAGGAACAGGTTAAAAAGAGAATCCTAATGTGATTTCTTGATAATGGGTGTGTTCCTTATCTTCTCCTAGTGTCTAAACTCTTCTCCATGGCTGGACACCCAAATAATATTCCTTGACGTGCTAAGGGGTATCTAGAGAGTGGGATAGGTTTAATAACTACCCTATCCCTAACGCGTACCCTAACCCTAACACGTACCCTAATCCTAACCCGTACCCTAAACCGAGCCCTAACCCTCAAACTAACCCTAACCCTAACCCTAACCCATACCCTACGCCGTACCCGAACCCGTACCCGAACCCGTACCCTAAGCCGTACCCTAAAGCTAACCCTAACCCTAACCCTAACCCTAACCCTAAGCTACCCTTTACTGCTTCTGCCTCCAATAGATTTCCTAAGCACTAGTGTTTTAAGGAACAGGTTAAAAAGAGAATCCTAATGTGATTTATTGATAATGGGTGTGTTCCTTATCTTCTCCTAGTGTCTAAACTCTTCTCCATGGCTGGACCCCCAAATAATATTCCTTGACGTGCTAAGGGGTATCTAGAGAGTGGGATAGGTTTAATAACTACCCTAACCCTAACGCGTACCCTAACCCTAACCTCTACCCTAACCCTAAGACGTACCCTAATCCTAACCCGTAACCTAAACCGAGCCCTAACCCTCAAACTAACCCTAACGCTAACCCTAACCCATACCCTACGCCATACCCGAACCCGTACCCGAACCCGTACACTAAGCCGTACCTAACCCTAACCATAACCCTAACCCTAAACCTAACCCTAAGCTACCCTTGACTGCTTCTGCCTCCAATAGATTTCCTAAGCACTAGTGTATTAAGGAACAGGTTAAAAAGAGAATCCTAATGTGATTTCAGGATAATGGGTGTGTTCCTTATCTTCTCCTACTGTCTAAACTCTTCTCCATGGCTGGACCCCCAAATAATATTCCTTGACGTGCTAAGGGGTATC
>NW_027175585.1:80000-87500 GCF_028021215.1 Eschrichtius robustus
TATCTTCTCCTACTGTCTAAACTCTTCTCCATGGCTGGACCCCCAAATAATATTCCTTGACGTGCTAAGGGGTATCTAGGGAGTGGGATAGGTTTAATAACTACCCTAACCCTAACGCGTACCCTAACCCTAACCCCTACCCTAACCCTAACACGAACCCTAATCCTAACCCGTACCCTAAACCGAGCCCTAACCTTCAAACTAACCCTAACCCTAACCCTAACCCATACGCTACGCCGTACACGAACCCGTACCCGAACCCGTACCCTAAGCCGTACCCTAACCCTAACCCTAACCCTAAGCTACCCTTGACTGCTTCTGCCTCCAATAGATTTCTTAAGCACTAGTGTTTTAAGGAACAGGTTAAAAAGAGAATCCTAATGTGATTTATTGATAATGGGTGTGTTCCATATCTTCTCCTAGTGTCTAAACTCTTCTCCATGGCTGGACCCCCAAATAATATTCCTTGACGTGCTAAGGGGTATCTAGAGAGTGGGATAGGTTTAATAACTACCCTAACCCTAACGCGTACCCTAACCCTAACCCCTACCCTAACCCTAACACGTACCCTAATCCTAACACGTAACCTAAACCGAGCCCTAACCCTCAAACTAACCCTAACCCTAAACCTAACCCATACCCTACGCCGTACCCGAACCCGTACCCGAACCCGTACCCGAACCCGTACCCTAACCCTAACCCTAACCCTAAGCTACCCTTGACTGCTTCTGCCTCCAATAGATTTCCTAAGCACTAGTGTTTTAAGGAACAGGTTAAAAAGAGAATCCTAATGTGATTTCTTGATAATGGGTGTGTTCCTTATCTTCTCCTAGTGTCTAAACTCTTCTCCATGGCTGGACACACAAATAATATTCCTTGACGTGCTAAGGGGTATCTAGAGTGTGGGATAGGTTTAATAACTACCCTAACCCTAACGCGTACCCTAACCCTAACACGTACCCTAATCCTAACCCGTAACCTAAACCGAGCCCTAACCCTCAAACTAACCCTAACCCTAAACCTAACCCATACCCTACGCCGTACCCGAACCCGTAACCGAACCCGTACCCGAACCCGTACCCTAAGCCGTACCCTAACCCTAACCCTAACCCTAAGCTACCCTTGACTGCTTCTGCCTCCAATAGATTTCCTAAGCACTAGTGTTTTAAGGAACAGGTTAAAAAGAGAATCCTAATGTGATTTCAGGATAATGGGTGTGTTCCTTATCTTCTCCTAGTGTCTAAACTCTTCTCCATGGCTGGACCCCCAAATAATATTCCTTGACGTGCTAAGGGGTATCTAGAGAGTGGGATAGGTTTAATAACTACCCTAACCCTAACGCGTACCCTAACCCTAACCCCTACCCTAACCCTAACACGTACCCTAATCCTAACCCGTACCCTAAACCGAGCCCTAACCTTCAAACTAACCCTAACCCTAACCCATACCCTACGCCGTACACGAACCCGTACCCGAAACCGTACCCTAAGCCGTACCCTAACCCTAACCCTAACCCTAAACCTAACCCTAACCTTAAGCTACCCTTGACTGCTTCTGCCTCCAATAGATTTCCTAAGCACTAGTGTTTTAAGGAACAGGTTAAAAAGAGAATCCTAATGTGATTTCTTGATAATGGGTGTGTTCCTTATCTTCTCCTAGTGTCTAAACTCTTCTCCATGGCTGGACACCCAAATAATATTCCTTGACGTGCTAAGGGGTATCTAGAGAGTGGGATAGGTTTAATAACTACCCTAACCCTAACGCGTACCCTAACCCTAACACGTACCCTAATCCTAACCCGTACCCTAAACCGAGCCCTAACCCTCAAACTAACCCTAACCCTAACCCTAACCCATACCCTACGCCGTACCCTAACCCGTACCCGAACCCGTACCCTAAGCCGTACCCTAAAGCTAACCCTAACCCTAACCCTAACCCTAACCCTAAGCTACCCTTGACTGCTTCTGCCTCCAATAGATTTCCTAAGCACTAGTGTTTTAAGGAACAGGTTAAAAAGAGAATCCTAATGTGATTTCAGGATAATGGGTGTGTTCCTTATCTTCTCCTAGTGTCTAAACTCTTCTCCATGGCTGGACCCCCAAATAATATTCCTTAACGTGCTAAGGGGTATCTAGAGAGTGGGATAGGTTTAATAACTACCCTAACCCTAACGCGTACCCTATCCCTAACCCCTACCCTAACCCTAACACGTACCCTAATCCTAACCCGTAACATAAACCGAGCCCTGACCCTCAAACTAACCCTAACCCTAAACCTAACCCATACCCTACGCCGTACCCGAACCCGTAACCGAACCCGTACCCGAACCCGTACCCTAAGCCGTACCCTAACCCTAACCCTAACCCTAAGCTACCCTTGACTGCTTCTGCCTCCAATAGATTTCCTAAGCACTAGTGTTTTAAGGAACAGGTTAAAAAGAGAATCCTAATGTGATTTCTTGATAATGGGTGTGTTCCTTATCTTCTCCTAGTGTCTAAACTCTTCTCCATGGCTGGACCCCCGAATAATATTCCTTGACGTGCTAAGGGGTATGTAGAGAGTGGGATAGGTTTAATAACTACCCTAACCCTAACGCGTACCCTAACCCTAACCCCTACCCTAACCCTAACACGTACCCTAATCCTAACCCGTACCCTACACCGAGCCCTAACCCTCAAACTAACCCTAACCCTAACCCTAACCCATATCGTACGCCATACCCAAACCCGTACCCGAACCCGTACCCGAACCCGTACCCTAAGCCGTACCCTAACCCAAACCCTAACCCTAAGCTACCCTTGACTGCTTCTGCCTCCAATAGATTTCCTAAGCACTAGTGTTTTAAGGAACAGGTTAAAAAGAGAATCCTAATGTGATTTCTTGATAATGGGTGTGTTCCTTATCTTCTCCTAGTGTCTAAACTCTTCTCCATGGCTGGACCCCCAAATAATATTCCTTGACGTGCTAAGGAGTATCTAGAGAGTGGGATAGGTTTAATAACTACCCTAACCCTAACGCGTACCCTAACCCTAACCCCTACCCTAACCCTAACACGTACCCTAATCCTAACCCGTAACCTAAACCGAGCCCTAACCCTCAAACTAACCCTAACCCTAAACCTAACCCATACCCTACGCCATACCCGAACCCGTACCCGAACCCGTACCCGAACCCGTACCCTAAGCCGTACCCTAACCCTAACCCTAACCCTAAGCTACCCTTGACTGCTTCTGCCTCCAATAGATTTCCTAAGCACTAGTGTTTTAAGGAACAGGTTAAAAAGAGAATCCTAATGTGATTTCTTGATAATGGGTGTGTTCCTTATCTTTTCCTAGTGTCTAAACTCTTCTCCATGGCTGGACCCCCAAATAATATTCCTTGACGTGCTAAGGGTTATCTAGAGAGTGGGATAGGTTTAATAACTACCCTAACCCTAACGCGTACCCTAACCCTAACCCCTACCCTAACCCTAACACGTACCCTAACCCTAACCCGTACCCTAAGCCGTACCCTAACCCAAACCCTAACCCTAAGCTACCCTTGACTGCTTCTGCCTCCAATAGATTTCCTAAGCACTAGTGTTTTAAGGAACAGGTTAAAAAGAGAATCCTAATGTGATTTATTGATAATGGGTGTGTTCCTTATCTTCTCCTAGTGTCTAAACTCTTCTCCATGGCTGGACCCCCAAATAATATTCCTTGACGTGCTAAGGGGTATCTAGAGAGTGGGATAGGTTTAATAACTACCCTAACCCTAACGCGTACCCTAACCCTAACCCCTACCCTAACCCTAACACGTACCCTAATCCTAACCCGTAACCTAAACCGAGCCCTAACCCTCAAACTAACCCTAACCCTAAACCTAACCCATACCCTACGCCGTACCCGAACCCGTAACCGAACCCGTACCCGAACCCGTACCCTAAGCCGTACCCTAACCCTAACCCTAACCCTAAGCTACCCTTGACTGCTTCTGCCTCCAATAGATTTCCTAAGCACTAGTGTTTTAAGGAACAGGTTAAAAAGAGAATCCTAATGTGATTTCTTGATAATGGGTGTGTTCCTTATCTTCTCCTAGTGTCTAAACTCTTCTCCATGGCTGGACCCCCAAATAATATTCCTTGACGTGCTAAGGGGTATCTAGAGAGTGGGATATGTTTAATAACTACCCTGACCCTAACGCGTACCCTAACCCTAACCCCTACCCTAACCCTAACACGTACCCTAATCCTAACACGTAACCTAAACCGAGCCCTAACCCTCAAACTAACCCTAACCCTAAACCTAACCCATACCCTACGCCGTACCCGAACCCGTACCCGAACCCGTACCCAAACCCGTACCTTAAGCCGTACGCTAACCCTAACCCTAACCCTAAGCTACCCTTGACTGCTTCTGCCTCCAATAGATTTTCTAAGCACTAGTGTTTTAAGGAACAGGTTAAAAAGAGAATCCTAATGTGATTTCTTGATAATGGGTGTATTCCTTATCTTCTCCTAGTGTCTAAACTCTTCTCCATGGCTGGACCCCCAAATAATATTCCTTGACGTGCTAAGGGGTATCTAGAGAGTGGGATAGGTTTAATAACTACCCTAACCCTAACGCATACCCTAACCCTAACCCCTACCCTAACCCTAACACGTACCCTAATCCTAACCCGTACCCTAAACCGAGCCCTAACCTTCAAACTAACCCTAAACCTAACCCATACCCTACGCCGTACACGAACCCGTACCCGAAACCGTACCCTAAGCCGTACCCTAACCCTAACCCTAACCCTAAACCTAACCCTAACCCTAAGCTACCCTTGACTGCTTCTGCCTCCAATAGATTTCCTAAGCACTAGTGTTTTAAGGAACAGGTTAAAAAGAGAATCCTAATGTGATTTCTTGATAATGGGTGTGTTCCTTATCTTCTCCTAGTGTCTAAACTCTTCTCCATGGCTGGACACCCAAATAATATTCCTTGACGTGCTAAGGGTTATCTAGAGAGTGGGATAGGTTTAATAACTACCCTATCCCTAACGCGTACCCTAACCCTAACACGTACCCTAATCCTAACCCGTACCCTAAACCGAGCCCTAACCCTCAAACTAACCCTAACCCTAACCCTAACCCATACCCTACGCCGTACCCGAACCCGTACCCGAACCCGTACCCTAAGCCGTACCCTAAAGCTAACCCTAACCCTAACCCTAACCCTAACCCTAAGCTACCCTTTACTGCTTCTGCCTCCAATAGATTTCCTAAGCACTAGTGTTTTAAGGAACAGGTTAAAAAGAGAATCCTAATGTGATTTCTTGATAATGGGTGTGTTCCTTATCTTCTCCTAGTGTCTAAACTCTTCTCCATGGCTGGACCCCCAAATAATATTCCTTGACGTGCTAAGGGTTATCTAGAGAGTGGGATAGGTTTAATAACTACCCTAACCCTAACGCGTACCCTAACCCTAACCTCTACCCTAACCCTAAGACGTACCCTAATCCTAACCCGTAACCTAAACCGAGCCCTAACCCTCAAACTAACCCTAACGCTAACCCTAACCCATACCCTACGCCATACCCGAACCCGTACCCGAACCCGTACACTAAGCCGTACCTAACCCTAACCATAACCCTAACCCTAAACCTAACCCTAAGCTACCCTTGACTGCTTCTGCCTCCAATAGATTTCCTAAGCACTAGTGTATTAAGGAACAGGTTAAAAAGAGAATCCTAATGTGATTTCAGGATAATGGGTGTGTTCCTTATCTTCTCCTACTGTCTAAACTCTTCTCCATGGCTGGACCCCCAAATAATATTCCTTGACGTGCTAAGGGGTATCTAGGGAGTGGGATAGGTTTAATAACTACCCTACCCCTAGCGCGTACCCTAACCCTAACCCCTACCCTAAACCTAACACGAACCCTAATCCTAACCCGTACCCTAAACCGAGCCCTAACCTTCAAACTAACCCTAACCCTAACCCTAAACCATACGCTACGCCGTACACGAACCCGTACCCGAACCCGTACCCTAAGCCGTACCCTAACCCTAACCCTAACCCTAAGCTACCCTTGACTGCTTCTGCCTCCAATAGATTTCTTAAGCACTAGTGTTTTAAGGAACAGGTTAAAAAGAGAATCCTAATGTGATTTATTGATAATGGGTGTGTTCCTTATCTTCTCCTAGTGTCTAAACTCTTCTCCATGGCTGGACCCCCAAATAATATTCCTTGACGTGCTAAGGGGTATCTAGAGAGTGGGATAGGTTTAATAACTACCCTAACCCTAACGCGTACCCTAACCCTAACCCCTACCCTAACCCTAACACGTACCCTAATCCTAACACGTAACCTAAACCGAGCCCTAACCCTCAAACTAACCCTAATCCTAAACCTAACCCATACCCTACGCTGTACCCGAACCCGTACCCGAACCCGTACCCGAACCCGTACCCTAAGCCGTACCCTAACCCTAACCCTAACCCTAAGCTACCCTTGACTGCTTCTGCCTCCAATAGATTTCCTAAGCACTAGTGTTTTAAGGAACAGGTTAAAAAGAGAATCCTAATGTGATTTCTTGATAATGGGTGTGTTCCTTATCTTCTCCTAGTGTCTAAACTCTTCTCCATGGCTGGACCCCCAAATAATATTCCTTGACGTGCTAAGGGGTATCTAGAGTGTGGGATAGGTTTAATAACTACCCTAACCCTAACGCGTACCCTAACCCTAACCCCTACCCTAACCCTAACACGTACCCTAATCCTAACCCGTAACCTAAACCGAGCCCTAACCCTCAAACTAACCCTAACCCTAAACCTAACCCATACCCTACGCCGTACCCGAACCCGTACCCGAACCCGTACCCGAACCCGTACCCTAAGCCGTACCCTAACCCTAACCCTAACCCTAAGCTACCCTTGACTGCTTCTGCCTCCAATAGATTTCCTAAGCACTAGTGTTTTAAGGAACAGGTTAAAAAGAGAATCCTAATGTGATTTCAGGATAATGGGTGTGTTCCTTATCTTCTCCTAGTGTCTAAACTCTTCTCCATGGCTGGACCCCCGAATAATATTCCTTGACGTGCTAAGGGGTATGTAGAGAGTGGGATAGGTTTAATAACTACCCTAACCCTAACGCGTACCCTAACCCTAACCCCTACACTAACCCTAACACGTACCCTAATCCTAACCCGTAACCTAAACCGAGCCCTAACCCTCAAACTAACCCTAACCCTAAACCTAACCCATACCCTACGCCGTACCCGAACCCGTAACCGAACCCGTACCCGAACCCGTACCCTAAGCCGTACCCTAACCCTAACCCTAACCCTAAGCTACCCTTGACTGCTTCTGCCTCCAATAGATTTCCTAAGCACTAGTGTTTTAAGGAACAGGTTAAAAAGAGAATCCTAATGTGATTTCTTGATAATGGGTGTGTTCCTTATTTTCTCCTAGTGTCTAAACTCTTCTCCATGGCTGGACCCCCAAATAATATTCCTTGACGTGCTAATGGTTATCTAG
>NW_027175585.1:90000-95000 GCF_028021215.1 Eschrichtius robustus
CCTTGACGTGCTAAGGGGTATCTAGAGAGTGGGATAGGTTTAATAACTACCCTAACCCTAACGCATACCCTAACCCTAACCCCTACCCTAACTCTAACACGTACCCTAATCCTAACCCGTACCCTAAACCGAGCCCTAACCTTCAAACTAACCCTAACCCTAACCCATACCCTACGCCGTACACGAACCCGTACCCGAAACCATACCCTAAGCCGTACCCTAACCCTAACCCTAACCCTAAACCTAACCCTAACCCTAAGCTACCCTTGACTGCTTCTGCCTTCAATAGATTTCCTAAGCACTAGTGTTTTAAGGAACAGGTTAAAAAGAGAATCCTAATGTGATTTCTTGATAATGGGTGTGTTCCTTATCTTCTCCTAGTGTCTAAACTCTTCTCCATGGCTGGACACCCAAATAATATTCCTTGACGTGCTAAGGGGTATCTAGAGAGTGGGATAGGTTTAATAACTACCCTAACCCTAAGGCGTACCCTAACCCTAACACGTACCCTAATCCTAACCCGTACCCTAAACCGAGCCCTAACCCTCAAACTAACCCTAACCCTAACCCTAACCCATACCCTACGCCGTACCCGAACCCGTACCCGAACCCGTACTCTAAGCCGTACCCTAAAGCTAACCCTAACCCTAACCCTAACCCTAACCCTAAGCTACCCTTGACTGCTTCTGCCTCCAATAGATTTCCTAAGCACTAGTGTTTTAAGGAACAGGTTAAAAAGAGAATCCTAATGTGATTTCTTGATAATGGGTGTGTTCCTTATCTTCTCCTAGTGTCTAAACTCTTCTCCATGGCTGGACCCCCAAATAATATTCCTTGACGTGCTAAGGGTTATCTAGAGAGTGGGATAGGTTTAATAACTACCCTAACCCTAACGCGTACCCTAACCCTAACCTCTACCCTAACCCTAAGACGTACCCTAATCCTAACCCGTAACCTAAACCGAGCCCTAACCCTCAAACTAACCCTAACCCTAAACCTAACCCATACCCTACGCCATACCCGAACCCGTACCCGAACCCGTACCCGAACCCGTACCCTAAGCCGTACCCTAACCCTAACCCTAACCCTAAGCTACCCTTGACTGCTTCTGCCTCCAATAGATTTCCTAAGCACTAGTGTTTTAAGGAACAGGTTAAAAAGAGAATCCTAATGTGATTTCTTGATAATGGGTGTGTTCCTTATCTTTTCCTAGTGTCTAAACTCTTCTCCATGGCTGGACCCCCAAATAATATTCCTTGACGTGCTAAGGGTTATCTAGAGAGTGGGATAGGTTTAATAACTACCCTAACCCTAACGCGTACCCTAACCCTAACCCCTACCCTAACCCTAACACGTACCCTAACCCTAACCCGTACCCTAAGCCGTACCCTAACCCAAACCCTAACCCTAAGCTACCCTTGACTGCTTCTGCCTCCAATAGATTTCCTAAGCACTAGTGTTTTAAGGAACAGGTTAAAAAGAGAATCCTAATGTGATTTATTGATAATGGGTGTGTTCCTTATCTTCTCCTAGTGTCTAAACTCTTCTCCATGGCTGGACCCCCAAATAATATTCCTTGACGTGCTAAGGGGTATCTAGAGAGTGGGATAGGTTTAATAACTACCCTAACCCTAACGCGTACCCTAACCCTAACCCCTACCCTAACCCTAACACGTACCCTAATCCTAACCCGTAACCTAAACCGAGCCCTAACCCTCAAACTAACCCTAACCCTAAACCTAACCCATACCCTACGCCGTACCCGAACCCGTAACCGAACCCGTACCCGAACCCGTACCCTAAGCCGTACCCTAACCCTAACCCTAACCCTAAGCTACCCTTGACTGCTTCTGCCTCCAATAGATTTCCTAAGCACTAGTGTTTTAAGGAACAGGTTAAAAAGAGAATCCTAATGTGATTTCTTGATAATGGGTGTGTTCCTTATCTTCTCCTAGTGTCTAAACTCTTCTCCATGGCTGGACCCCCAAATAATATTCCTTGACGTGCTAAGGGGTATCTAGAGAGTGGGATATGTTTAATAACTACCCTGACCCTAACGCGTACCCTAACCCTAACCCCTACCCTAACCCTAACACGTACCCTAATCCTAACACGTAACCTAAACCGAGCCCTAACCCTCAAACTAACCCTAACCCTAAACCTAACCCATACCCTACGCCGTACCCGAACCCGTACCCGAACCCGTACCCAAACCCGTACCCTAAGCCGTACGCTAACCCTAACCCTAACCCTAAGCTACCCTTGACTGCTTCTGCCTCCAATAGATTTCCTAAGCACTAGTGTTTTAAGGAACAGGTTAAAAAGAGAATCCTAATGTGATTTCTTGATAATGGGTGTGTTCCTTATCTTCTCCTAGTGTCTAAACTCTTCTCCATGGCTGGACACCCAAATAATATTCCTTGACGTGCTAAGGGGTATCTAGAGAGTGGGATAGGTTTAATAACTACCCTATCCCTAACGCGTACCCTAACCCTAACACGTACCCTAATCCTAACCCGTACCCTAAACCGAGCCCTAACCCTCAAACTAACCCTAACCCTAACCCTAACCCATACCCTACGCCGTACCCGAACCCGTACCCGAACCCGTACCCTAAGCCGTACCCTAAAGCTAACCCTAACCCTAACCCTAACCCTAACCCTAAGCTACCCTTTACTGCTTCTGCCTCCAATAGATTTCCTAAGCACTAGTGTTTTAAGGAACAGGTTAAAAAGAGAATCCTAATGTGATTTCTTGATAATGGGTGTGTTCCTTATCTTCTCCTAGTGTCTAAACTCTTCTCCATGGCTGGACCCCCAAATAATATTCCTTGACGTGCTAAGGGTTATCTAGAGAGTGGGATAGGTTTAATAACTACCCTAACCCTAACGCGTACCCTAACCCTAACCTCTACCCTAACCCTAAGACGTACCCTAATCCTAACCCGTAACCTAAACCGAGCCCTAACCCTCAAACTAACCCTAACGCTAACCCTAACCCATACCCTACGCCATACCCGAACCCGTACCCGAACCCGTACACTAAGCCGTACCTAACCCTAACCATAACCCTAACCCTAAACCTAACCCTAAGCTACCCTTGACTGCTTCTGCCTCCAATAGATTTCCTAAGCACTAGTGTATTAAGGAACAGGTTAAAAAGAGAATCCTAATGTGATTTCAGGATAATGGGTGTGTTCCTTATCTTCTCCTACTGTCTAAACTCTTCTCCATGGCTGGACCCCCAAATAATATTCCTTGACGTGCTAAGGGGTATCTAGGTAGTGGGATAGGTTTAATAACTACCCTACCCCTAGCGCGTACCCTAACCCTAACCCCTACCCTAAACCTAACACGAACCCTAATCCTAACCCGTACCCTAAACCGAGCCCTAACCTTCAAACTAACCCTAACCCTAACCCTAAACCATACGCTACGCCGTACACGAACCCGTACCCGAACCCGTACCCTAAGCCGTACCCTAACCCTAACCCTAACCCTAAGCTACCCTTGACTGCTTCTGCCTCCAATAGATTTCTTAAGCACTAGTGTTTTAAGGAACAGGTTAAAAAGAGAATCCTAATGTGATTTATTGATAATGGGTGTGTTCCTTATCTTCTCCTAGTGTCTAAACTCTTCTCCATGGCTGGACCCCCAAATAATATTCCTTGACGTGCTAAGGGGTATCTAGAGAGTGGGATAGGTTTAATAACTACCCTAACCCTAACGCGTACCCTAACCCTAACCCCTACCCTAACCCTAACACGTACCCTAATCCTAACACGTAACCTAAACCGAGCCCTAACCCTCAAACTAACCCTAATCCTAAACCTAACCCATACCCTACGCCGTACCCGAACCCGTACCCGAACCCGTACCCGAACCCGTACCCTAAGCCGTACCCTAACCCTAACCCTAACCCTAAGCTACCCTTGACTGCTTCTGCCTCCAATAGATTTCCTAAGCACTAGTGTTTTAAGGAACAGGTTAAAAAGAGAATCCTAATGTGATTTCTTGATAATGGGTGTGTTCCTTATCTTCTCCTAGTGTCTAAACTCTTCTCCATGGCTGGACCCCCAAATAATATTCCTTGACGTGCTAAGGGGTATCTAGAGTGTGGGATAGGTTTAATAACTACCCTAACCCTAACGCGTACCCTAACCCTAACCCCTACCCTAACCCTAACACGTACCCTAATCCTAACCCGTAACCTAAACCGAGCCCTAACCCTCAAACTAACCCTAACCCTAAACCTAACCCATACCCTACGCCGTACCCGAACCCGTACCCGAACCCGTACCCGAACCCGTACCCTAAGCCGTACCCTAACCCTAACCCTAACCCTAAGCTACCCTTGACTGCTTCTGCCTCCAATAGATTTCCTAAGCACTAGTGTTTTAAGGAACAGGTTAAAAAGAGAATCCTAATGTGATTTCAGGATAATGGGTGTGTTCCTTATCTTCTCCTAGTGTCTAAACTCTTCTCCATGGCTGGACCCCCGAATAATATTCCTTGACGTGCTAAGGGGTATGTAGAGAGTGGGATAGGTTTAATAACTACCCTAACCCTAACGCGTACCCTAACCCTAACCCCTACCCTAACCCTAACACGTACCCTAATCCTAACCCGTAACCTAAACCGAGCCCTAACCCTCAAACTAACCCTAACCCTAAACCTAACCCATACCCTACGCCGTACCCGAACCCGTAACCGAACCCGTACCCGAACCCGTACCCTAAGCCGTACCCTAACCCTAACCCTAACCCTAAGCTACCCTTGACTGCTTCTGCCTCCAATAGATTTCCTAAGCACTAGTGTTTTAAGGAACAGGTTAAAAAGAGAATCCTAATGTGATTTCTTGATAATGGGTGTGTTCCTTATTTTCTCCTAGTGTCTAAACTCTTCTCCATGGCTGGACCCCCAAATAATATTCCTTGACGTGCTAATGGTTATCTAGAGAGTGGGATAGGTTTAATAACTACCCTAACCCTAACGCGTAGC
>NW_027175585.1:97500-107276 GCF_028021215.1 Eschrichtius robustus
AACTACCCTAACCCTAACGCATACCCTAACCCTAACCCCTACCCTAACTCTAACACGTACCCTAATCCTAACCCGTACCCTAAACCGAGCCCTAACCTTCAAACTAACCCTAACCCTAACCCATACCCTACGCCGTACACGAACCCGTACCCGAAACCATACCCTAAGCCGTACCCTAACCCTAACCCTAACCCTAAACCTAACCCTAACCCTAAGCTACCCTTGACTGCTTCTGCCTTCAATAGATTTCCTAAGCACTAGTGTTTTAAGGAACAGGTTAAAAAGAGAATCCTAATGTGATTTCTTGATAATGGGTGTGTTCCTTATCTTCTCCTAGTGTCTAAACTCTTCTCCATGGCTGGACACCCAAATAATATTCCTTGACGTGCTAAGGGGTATCTAGAGAGTGGGATAGGTTTAATAACTACCCTAACCCTAAGGCGTACCCTAACCCTAACACGTACCCTAATCCTAACCCGTACCCTAAACCGAGCCCTAACCCTCAAACTAACCCTAACCCTAACCCTAACCCATACCCTACGCCGTACCCGAACCCGTACCCGAACCCGTACTCTAAGCCGTACCCTAAAGCTAACCCTAACCCTAACCCTAACCCTAACCCTAAGCTACCCTTGACTGCTTCTGCCTCCAATAGATTTCCTAAGCACTAGTGTTTTAAGGAACAGGTTAAAAAGAGAATCCTAATGTGATTTCTTGATAATGGGTGTGTTCCTTATCTTCTCCTAGTGTCTAAACTCTTCTCCATGGCTGGACCCCCAAATAATATTCCTTGACGTGCTAAGGGTTATCTAGAGAGTGGGATAGGTTTAATAACTACCCTAACCCTAACGCGTACCCTAACCCTAACCTCTACCCTAACCCTAAGACGTACCCTAATCCTAACCCGTAACCTAAACCGAGCCCTAACCCTCAAACTAACCCTAACCCTAAACCTAACCCATACCCTACGCCATACCCGAACCCGTACCCGAACCCGTACCCGAACCCGTACCCTAAGCCGTACCCTAACCCTAACCCTAACCCTAAGCTACCCTTGACTGCTTCTGCCTCCAATAGATTTCCTAAGCACTAGTGTTTTAAGGAACAGGTTAAAAAGAGAATCCTAATGTGATTTCTTGATAATGGGTGTGTTCCTTATCTTTTCCTAGTGTCTAAACTCTTCTCCATGGCTGGACCCCCAAATAATATTCCTTGACGTGCTAAGGGTTATCTAGAGAGTGGGATAGGTTTAATAACTACCCTAACCCTAACGCGTACCCTAACCCTAACCTCTACCCTAACCCTAAGACGTACCCTAATCCTAACCCGTAACCTAAACCGAGCCCTAACCCTCAAACTAACCCTAACGCTAACCCTAACCCATACCCTACGCCATACCCGAACCCGTACCCGAACCCGTACACTAAGCCGTACCTAACCCTAACCATAACCCTAACCCTAAACCTAACCCTAAGCTACCCTTGACTGCTTCTGCCTCCAATAGATTTCCTAAGCACTAGTGTATTAAGGAACAGGTTAAAAAGAGAATCCTAATGTGATTTCAGGATAATGGGTGTGTTCCTTATCTTCTCCTACTGTCTAAACTCTTCTCCATGGCTGGACCCCCAAATAATATTCCTTGACGTGCTAAGGGGTATCTAGGTAGTGGGATAGGTTTAATAACTACCCTACCCCTAGCGCGTACCCTAACCCTAACCCCTACCCTAAACCTAACACGAACCCTAATCCTAACCCGTACCCTAAACCGAGCCCTAACCTTCAAACTAACCCTAACCCTAACCCTAAACCATACGCTACGCCGTACACGAACCCGTACCCGAACCCGTACCCTAAGCCGTACCCTAACCCTAACCCTAACCCTAAGCTACCCTTGACTGCTTCTGCCTCCAATAGATTTCTTAAGCACTAGTGTTTTAAGGAACAGGTTAAAAAGAGAATCCTAATGTGATTTATTGATAATGGGTGTGTTCCTTATCTTCTCCTAGTGTCTAAACTCTTCTCCATGGCTGGACCCCCAAATAATATTCCTTGACGTGCTAAGGGGTATCTAGAGAGTGGGATAGGTTTAATAACTACCCTAACCCTAACGCGTACCCTAACCCTAACCCCTACCCTAACCCTAACACGTACCCTAATCCTAACACGTAACCTAAACCGAGCCCTAACCCTCAAACTAACCCTAATCCTAAACCTAACCCATACCCTACGCCGTACCCGAACCCGTACCCGAACCCGTACCCGAACCCGTACCCTAAGCCGTACCCTAACCCTAACCCTAACCCTAAGCTACCCTTGACTGCTTCTGCCTCCAATAGATTTCCTAAGCACTAGTGTTTTAAGGAACAGGTTAAAAAGAGAATCCTAATGTGATTTCTTGATAATGGGTGTGTTCCTTATCTTCTCCTAGTGTCTAAACTCTTCTCCATGGCTGGACCCCCAAATAATATTCCTTGACGTGCTAAGGGGTATCTAGAGTGTGGGATAGGTTTAATAACTACCCTAACCCTAACGCGTACCCTAACCCTAACCCCTACCCTAACCCTAACACGTACCCTAATCCTAACCCGTAACCTAAACCGAGCCCTAACCCTCAAACTAACCCTAACCCTAAACCTAACCCATACCCTACGCCGTACCCGAACCCGTACCCGAACCCGTACCCGAACCCGTACCCTAAGCCGTACCCTAACCCTAACCCTAACCCTAAGCTACCCTTGACTGCTTCTGCCTCCAATAGATTTCCTAAGCACTAGTGTTTTAAGGAACAGGTTAAAAAGAGAATCCTAATGTGATTTCAGGATAATGGGTGTGTTCCTTATCTTCTCCTAGTGTCTAAACTCTTCTCCATGGCTGGACCCCCGAATAATATTCCTTGACGTGCTAAGGGGTATGTAGAGAGTGGGATAGGTTTAATAACTACCCTAACCCTAACGCGTACCCTAACCCTAACCCCTACCCTAACCCTAACACGTACCCTAATCCTAACCCGTAACCTAAACCGAGCCCTAACCCTCAAACTAACCCTAACCCTAAACCTAACCCATACCCTACGCCGTACCCGAACCCGTAACCGAACCCGTACCCGAACCCGTACCCTAAGCCGTACCCTAACCCTAACCCTAACCCTAAGCTACCCTTGACTGCTTCTGCCTCCAATAGATTTCCTAAGCACTAGTGTTTTAAGGAACAGGTTAAAAAGAGAATCCTAATGTGATTTCTTGATAATGGGTGTGTTCCTTATTTTCTCCTAGTGTCTAAACTCTTCTCCATGGCTGGACCCCCAAATAATATTCCTTGACGTGCTAATGGTTATCTAGAGAGTGGGATAGGTTTAATAACTACCCTAACCCTAACGCGTAGCCTAACCCTAACCCCTACCCTAACCCTAACACGTACCCTAATCCTAACCCGTAACCTAAACCGAGCCCTAACCCTCAAACTAACCCTAACCCTAAACCTAACCCATACCCTACGCCGTACCCGAACCCGTACCCGAACCCGTACCCGAACCCGTACCCTAAGCCGTACCCTAACCCTAACCCTAACCCTAAGCTACCCTTGACTGCTTCTGCCTCCAATAGATTTCCTAAGCACTAGTGTTTTAAGGAACAGGTTAAAAAGAGAATCCTAATGTGATTTCAGGATAATGGGTGTGTTCCTTATCTTCTCCTAGTGTCTAAACTCTTCTCCATGGCTGGACCCCCAAATAATATTCCTTGACGTGCTAAGGGGTATGTAGAGAGTGGGATAGGTTTAATAACTACCCTAACCCTAACGCGTACCCTAACCCTAACCCCTACCCTAACCCTAACACGTACCCTAATCCTAACCCGTAACCTAAACCGAGCCCTAACCCTCAAACTAACCCTAACCCTAAACCTAACCCATACCCTACGCCGTACCCGAACCCGTAACCGAACCCGTACCCGAACCCGTACCCTAAGCCGTACCCTAACCCTAACCCTAACCCTAAGCTACCCTTGACTGCTTCTGCCTCCAATAGATTTCCTAAGCACTAGTGTTTTAAGGAACAGGTTAAAAAGACAATCCTAATGTGATTTCTTGATAATGGGTGTGTTCCTTATCTTCTCCTAGTGTCTAAACTCTTCTCCATGGCTGGACCCCCAAATAATATTCCTTGACGTGCTAAGGGGTATCTAGAGAGTGGGATAGGTTTAATAACTACCCTAAACCTAACGCGTACCCTAACCCTAACCCCTACCCTAACCCTAACACGTACCCTAATCCTAACCCGTACCCTAAACCGAGCCCTAACCTTCAAACTAACCCTAACCCTAACCCATACCCTACGCCGTACACGAACCCGTACCCGAAACCGTACCCTAAGCCGTACCCTAACCCTAACCCTAACCCTAAACCTAACCCTAACCCTAAGCTACCCTTGACTGCTTCTGCCTCCAATAGATTTCCTAAGCACTAGTGTTTTAAGGAACAGGTTAAAAAGAGAATCCTAATGTGATTTCTTGATAATGGGTGTGTTCCTTATCTTCTCCTAGTGTCTAAACTCTTCTCCATGGCTGGACACCCAAATAATATTCCTTGACGTGCTAAGGGGTATCTAGAGAGTGGGATAGGTTTAATAACTACCCTAACCCTAACGCGTACCCTAACCCTAACACGTACCCTAATCCTAACCCGTACCCTAAACCGAGCCCTAACCCTCAAACTAACCCTAACCCTAACCCTAACCCATACCCTACGCCGTACCCGAACCCGTACCCGAACCCGTACCCTAAGCCGTACCCTAAAGCTAACCCTAACCCTAACCCTAACCCTAACCCTAAGCTACCCTTGACTGCTTCTGCCTCCAATAGATTTCCTAAGCACTAGTGTTTTAAGGAACAGGTTAAAAAGAGAATCCTAATGTGATTTCTTGATAATGGGTGTGTTCCTTAACTTCTCCTAGTGTCTAAACTCTTCTCCATGGCTGGACCCCCAAATAATATTCCTTGACGTGCTAAGGGTTATCTAGAGAGTGGGATAGGTTTAATAACTACCCTAACCCTAACGCGTACCCTAACCCTAACCTCTACCCTAACCCTAACACGTACCCTAATCCTAACCCGTAACCTAAACCGAGCCCTAACCCTCAAACTAACCCTAACCCTAACCCTAACCCATACCCTACGCCATACCCGAACCCGTACCCGAACCCGTACACTAAGCCGTACCTAACCCTAACCATAACCCTAACCCTAAACCTAACCCTAACCCTAACCCTAAGCTACCCTTGACTGCTTCTGCCTCCAATAGATTTCCTAAGTACTAGTGTATTAAGGAACAGGTTAAAAAGAGAATCCTAATGTGATTTCAGGATAATGGGTGTGTTCCTTATCTTCTCCTACTGTCTAAACTCTTCTCCATGGCTGGACCCCCAAATAATATTCCTTGACGTGCTAAGGGGTATCTAGGGAGTGGGATAGGTTTAATAACTACCCTAACCCTAACGCGTACCCTAACCCTAACCCCTACCCTAACCCTAACACGAACCCTAATCCTAACCCGTACCCTAAACCGAGCCCTAACCTTCAAACTAACCCTAACCCTAACCCTAACCCATACGCTACGCCGTACACGAACCCGTACCCGAACCCGTACCCTAAGCCGTACCCTAACCCTAACCCTAACCCTAAGCTACCCTTGACTGCTTCTGCCTCCAATAGATTTCTTAAGCACTAGTGTTTTAAGGAACAGGTTAAAAAGAGAATCCTAATGTGATTTATTGATAATGGGTGTGTTCCTTATCTTCTCCTAGTGTCTAAACTCTTCTCCATGGCTGGACCCCCAAATAATATTCCTTGACGTGCTAAGGGGTATCTAGAGAGTGGGATAGGTTTAATAACTACCCTAACCCTAACGCATACCCTAACCCTAACCCTACCCTAACTCTAACACGTACCCTAATCCTAACCCGTACCCTAAACCGAGCCCTAACCTTCAAACTAACCCTAACCCTAACCCATACCCTACGCCGTACACGAACCCGTACCCGAAACCATACCCTAAGCCGTACCCTAACCCTAACCCTAACCCTAAACCTAACCCTAACCCTAAGCTACCCTTGACTGCTTCTGCCTTCAATAGATTTCCTAAGCACTAGTGTTTTAAGGAACAGGTTAAAAAGAGAATCCTAATGTGATTTCTTGATAATGGGTGTGTTCCTTATCTTCTCCTAGTGTCTAAACTCTTCTCCATGGCTGGACACCCAAATAATATTCCTTGACGTGCTAAGGGGTATCTAGAGAGTGGGATAGGTTTAATAACTACCCTAACCCTAAGGCGTACCCTAACCCTAACACGTACCCTAATCCTAACCCGTACCCTAAACCGAGCCCTAACCCTCAAACTAACCCTAACCCTAACCCTAACCCATACCCTACGCCGTACCCGAACCCGTACCCGAACCCGTACTCTAAGCCGTACCCTAAAGCTAACCCTAACCCTAACCCTAACCCTAACCCTAAGCTACCCTTGACTGCTTCTGCCTCCAATAGATTTCCTAAGCACTAGTGTTTTAAGGAACAGGTTAAAAAGAGAATCCTAATGTGATTTCTTGATAATGGGTGTGTTCCTTATCTTCTCCTAGTGTCTAAACTCTTCTCCATGGCTGGACCCCCAAATAATATTCCTTGACGTGCTAAGGGTTATCTAGAGAGTGGGATAGGTTTAATAACTACCCTAACCCTAACGCGTACCCTAACCCTAACCTCTACCCTAACCCTAAGACGTACCCTAATCCTAACCCGTAACCTAAACCGAGCCCTAACCCTCAAACTAACCCTAACCCTAAACCTAACCCATACCCTACGCCATACCCGAACCCGTACCCGAACCCGTACCCGAACCCGTACCCTAAGCCGTACCCTAACCCTAACCCTAACCCTAAGCTACCCTTGACTGCTTCTGCCTCCAATAGATTTCCTAAGCACTAGTGTTTTAAGGAACAGGTTAAAAAGAGAATCCTAATGTGATTTCTTGATAATGGGTGTGTTCCTTATCTTTTCCTAGTGTCTAAACTCTTCTCCATGGCTGGACCCCCAAATAATATTCCTTGACGTGCTAAGGGTTATCTAGAGAGTGGGATAGGTTTAATAACTACCCTAACCCTAACGCGTACCCTAACCCTAACCCCTACCCTAACCCTAACACGTACCCTAACCCTAACCCGTACCCTAAGCCGTACCCTAACCCAAACCCTAACCCTAAGCTACCCTTGACTGCTTCTGCCTCCAATAGATTTCCTAAGCACTAGTGTTTTAAGGAACAGGTTAAAAGAGAATCCTAATGTGATTTATTGATAATGGGTGTGTTCCTTATCTTCTCCTAGTGTCTAAACTCTTCTCCATGGCTGGACCCCCAAATAATATTCCTTGACGTGCTAAGGGGTATCTAGAGAGTGGGATAGGTTTAATAACTACCCTAACCCTAACGCGTACCCTAACCCTAACCCCTAACCTAACCCTAACACGTACCCTAATCCTAACCCGTAACCTAAACCGAGCCCTAACCCTCAAACTAACCCTAACCCTAAACCTAACCCATACCCTACGCCGTACCCGAACCCGTAACCGAACCCGTACCCGAACCCGTACCCTAAGCCGTACCCTAACCCTAACCCTAACCCTAAGCTACCCTTGACTGCTTCTGCCTCCAATAGATTTCCTAAGCACTAGTGTTTTAAGGAACAGGTTAAAAGAGAATCCTAATGTGATTTCTTGATAATGGGTGTGTTCCTTATCTTCTCCTAGTGTCTAAACTCTTCTCCATGGCTGGACCCCCAAATAATATTCCTTGACGTGCTAAGGGGTATCTAGAGAGTGGGATATGTTTAATAACTACCCTGACCCTAACGCGTACCCTAACCCTAACCCCTACCCTAACCCTAACACGTACCCTAATCCTAACACGTAACCTAAACCGAGCCCTAACCCTCAAACTAACCCTAACCCTAAACCTAACCCATACCCTACGCCGTACCCGAACCCGTACCCGAACCCGTACCCAAACCCGTACCCTAAGCCGTACGCTAACCCTAACCCTAACCCTAAGCTACCCTTGACTGCTTCTGCCTCCAATAGATTTCCTAAGCACTAGTGTTTTAAGGAACAGGTTAAAAAGAGAATCCTAATGTGATTTCTTGATAATGGGTGTGTTCCTTATCTTCTCCTAGTGTCTAAACTCTTCTCCATGGCTGGACACCCAAATAATATTCCTTGACGTGCTAAGGGGTATCTAGAGAGTGGGATAGGTTTAATAACTACCCTATCCCTAACGCGTACCCTAACCCTAACACGTACCCTAATCCTAACCCGTACCCTAAACCGAGCCCTAACCCTCAAACTAACCCTAACCCTAACCCTAACCCATACCCTACGCCGTACCCGAACCCGTACCCGAACCCGTACCCTAAGCCGTACCCTAAAGCTAACCCTAACCCTAACCCTAACCCTAACCCTAAGCTACCCTTTACTGCTTCTGCCTCCAATAGATTTCCTAAGCACTAGTGTTTTAAGGAACAGGTTAAAAAGAGAATCCTAATGTGATTTCTTGATAATGGGTGTGTTCCTTATCTTCTCCTAGTGTCTAAACTCTTCTCCATGGCTGGACCCCCAAATAATATTCCTTGACGTGCTAAGGGTTATCTAGAGAGTGGGATAGGTTTAATAACTACCCTAACCCTAACGCGTACCCTAACCCTAACCTCTACCCTAACCCTAAGACGTACCTAATCCTAACCCGTAACCTAAACCGAGCCCTAACCCTCAAACTAACCCTAACGCTAACCCTAACCCATACCCTACGCCATACCCGAACCCGTACCCGAACCCGTACACTAAGCCGTACCTAACCCTAACCATAACCCTAACCCTAAACCTAACCCTAAGCTACCCTTGACTGCTTCTGCCTCCAATAGATTTCCTAAGCACTAGTGTATTAAGGAACAGGTTAAAAAGAGAATCCTAATGTGATTTCAGGATAATGGGTGTGTTCCTTATCTTCTCCTACTGTCTAAACTCTTCTCCATGGCTGGACCCCCAAATAATATTCCTTGACGTGCTAAGGGGTATCTAGGGAGTGGGATAGGTTTAATAACTACCCTACCCCTAGCGCGTACCCTAACCCTAACCCCTACCCTAAACCTAACACGAACCCTAATCCTAACCCGTACCCTAAACCGAGCCCTAACCTTCAAACTAACCCTAACCCTAACCCTAAACCATACGCTACGCCGTACACGAACCCGTACCCGAACCCGTACCCTAAGCCGTACCCTAACCCTAACCCTAACCCTAAGCTACCCTTGACTGCTTCTGCCTCCAATAGATTTCTTAAGCACTAGTGTTTTAAGGAACAGGTTAAAAGAGAATCCTAATGTGATTTATTGATAATGGGTGTGTTCCTTATCTTCTCCTAGTGTCTAAACTCTTCTCCATGGCTGGACCCCCAAATAATATTCCTTGACGTGCTAAGGGGTATCTAGAGAGTGGGATAGGTTTAATAACTACCCTAACCCTAACGCGTACCCTAACCCTAACCCCTACCCTAACCCTAACACGTACCCTAATCCTAACACGTAACCTAAACCGAGCCCTAACCCTCAAACTAACCCTAATCCTAAACCTAACCCATACCCTACGCCGTACCCGAACCCGTACCCGAACCCGTACCCGAACCCGTACCCTAAGCCGTACCCTAACCCTAACCCTAACCCTAAGCTACCCTTGACTGCTTCA
>NW_027175586.1:0-106788 GCF_028021215.1 Eschrichtius robustus
GTACGCATTTCTCCACAATCGCTTCAGCATTTATTGTTTGCAGCATTTATGCTAATGGCCCTACTGGCTGCTGTGAGCTGATAGGTTTTTGTAATTTGGGTTTGCATGTATTTGAAAATTCGTAAAACTCATCATTTTTCTCCGCCGTTTTCTTTTCTGTTACAAAAAGGAAACAAATGGGAGTACATTATAACTCTGGAAACTGTCTTCTTAGAAGGTTGCCCTCTTTTGAATTTTTTGGTCGATTTTCCACCCCAGAGTTTTTTTAGAGAGCAGGTGTCATTTCCCGAACTGCAAGTTTGGTGAATATTTATTGACCTTTAGAAATGGGTTTAAAGCTGCTGTTGTGGGAAGTGGCCTCAAGCAGGCAGCATTTCTCCATTCCCAAATCTGGTTTCTAGGGCAGCAGAGCCTTTCTGGAAGTCATGTTCCTAGGTTGTAAATTACATTGGAATGTGCATGGAGAAACCCCCATAAGTTTATGTCTCATTATTTCTTCTTGGTTTTAAAAATTTTTTTAATTGTGGTAAAGCTTAGAATATTGTTTGTCCTAGGTGTACACAATCTGGTTCATTTGTAGATTATATATGTCTATTCAAGTACAGATCCTCTTCCCATGTAAAATGTTACAGAATGTTCCGCAGACCTCCCTTGCTATATGGTCGGTCTTTTTGAGATATGTATATAATATGTGTTTGTATACATATAGTAACACTAATCTTAATTTATCCATTCACTCCACCTTTCCTTTTAGATGAGCATAGTTTGTTTTCTAAGTCTGTGAGTGTCTTTCTCTGTGGAAATATGTTCATTTGTGTCAGTTATCAGATAACGCCTATAAGTGATATCATAGAATATAGGTCTTTTGCTTTTGGACTTACCTCATGTTTCGTGATTATCTCCAGACTCATTTGTGGTGCCTCAGAGAGCAATGGTTCATTGTTTTCCATGGCTAATATTCCATTGTGTACATGGACCACTTCTTCTTTATCCATTCACCACTTGTTGGATATTTTGATTGCTTCACGGTCTTGGCTATTGTGAATAAGGCTGCACTGCAGCTTTTGCGGCCTGTGTCTTCTCGATTCTTGTCTTCTCAGGTGAGAGGTCCAATGGCGTGCCTGCTGGATTGAATGGTACCTCCATTTTTACTTTTAAACACAGCTCCTTTCTATTCTCATTATTGGCTGTTACCCTTTTACGTCTCAACAGCAGGTAGAGGGTACACAGTTCTCTAAAACCCCTTCAGCATTTATTGTTCGTAGACTTTT
Organism: Eschrichtius robustus; assembly: GCF_028021215.1. NCBI lineage: Eukaryota > Metazoa > Chordata > Mammalia > Artiodactyla > Eschrichtiidae > Eschrichtius > Eschrichtius robustus. Next base: position 1,272 of record NW_027175586.1, read on the forward strand.
TGCTGATGGTAAGTCGATTGGTGTAAGTTGAAAAGTTTTTGTAGATTAGATTACATCGGTCTAACACTCCCTGAGGTTGAGCTTTTATCCATTTTCCTTTTTTTTAAAAGAGCGTCAGTAAAACGTAACTCTTCATATTCTCTTCTTGAAACATTTGCCTGTTTTGAAATTTTTTGTCCATTCCCTACTTCAGCACAATTTTTTAGGGCAGGTGGCCTTACAGCCCTGAGTCCTTGTGAATGTTAAGTGACCATTAGCTGTGAGTTTAAAGCTGCTCTTGCAGGAAACGGCCACAAGGTGGCAGCATTTCTCCTTTACCAAATTTGGTTACTAGGGAAACAGAGCCTTAATGGAAGTGGTGTTCTAGGTTGTATATTAGAATGGAATATGCCAGGAAAAAGCCCTTTAAGTTTATGTCTCATTACTTCTTGTTCATATTTGTAATTTACTTTTTATTTTTTATCCCAGCAAATTTGATTACAATGGTTTGTTTGCTCTAGGTGTGCAAGACGTGGTTCTTTCACACATATACAGGTATCTATTTTTCCTCGCATCCTTTTCCCATGTAGGTTATGGCACAATGTTGAGTAGTCTTCTCCTGGTCTTCCGTACGTCTTTGGTGGTTATATATTTCACATGGTTTGTATATCTCTGTTAACCTCAATATGGTAATGTATCCAATCCTCATCCCTTTCTATTTGGTGAACCATAAGTTTTTAAATGAATCTGCGATTGCCTCTCTCTGTGGAAATATCTTCATTGGTATCAATTTTTAAGTAACTCCTAAAAGTGATATGATAGGATATGTGTCTTTTGCTTTCTCACTTACTACAGGTGGCGTGATTACGACTAGACTCATCTATGGTGCTGCAAATGGCATTGTTTCATTTTTTCACTACCTCATATTCCATCTGCACAGGTAGCAGTTCTTCTTTGTCCGCCCATCTGTCGGTGGACTTTTTGGTTACTTCCGTATCTTGGCTATTGTAATAATATGCAATGCAGATTTGCATACCTGTGTCCTTCCAATTCTGTCTTCTTAGTTTATAGGTCCAGGAATAGGTCTGCTGGATCGTATGGTAGCTCAATGTTTACCTTTTAAAGGCACCTCTATTCTGTTCTCTTTAGTGGCTCTTTCCAGGTTACGTCCCACATAAAGTTGAGGGTATGCATTTCTTCCCAGCACCTTCAGCATATATTCTTGTAGTTTTTGCTGATGGTTATTCTGAGTGGTGTGAGCTGATACCTCTTTGTGGTTGAATTTGCATGTGTCTCATAATGCGTTGAAATTGAGCTTTTAGACATGTCCTTTTTATTTTTCCAGCTATGATTAGAGCTTATTTCTTCATAGTGTTTTCTTAAAGTATGTGTCACCATTTGAAATATTTTGGCCATTACCTCCCTCAAGACATTTTGAGGGCAAGTTTCATTTACAGTTCTGCAGTACTTGTTCCTATGAAATGACCATTAGCACGGGCTTTAAAGCTGCTTTTGCAGGTAACTGCCAGAGGGCAGCAGCCTTTCTATGTTCCCCACCCTGGTAACTAGGGAAAAGCCCTTGCGGCCTGTGGTGTTTCTCGGTTAAAAATTAGAGTGGAGTGTGCCTGGAGAAACCCACACAAGCTGATGTCTCCTTACTTTTGTTGGATTTTTAAATGTAATTTTTATTTTTTATTGGTGTAATTTTCCACTGTGTACGTGGACCACTTCTACTTTGTGCATTCTTCGGTTGATGGACATTTTCATTTCTTCCAAGTGTTGGCTATGGTAAATATTGTTGGAGTGCAGAATTGCCAGCCTGTGACTTTTTGATTCTCATTTTCTCAGGTGATAGGCCCAGCAGTGTGTGCGATTCATTGACTGGTAGCACCGTGTTTCCCTTTTCAAAGCACCTCCTTTCTGTTTTCATTAGTGGCTCTTACCACGTCCCCCTTAGAATCGAGGGTACGCATTTCTCCACAATCGCTTCAGCATTTATTGTTTGCAGCATTTATGCTAATGGCCCTACTGGCTGCTGTGAGCTGATAGGTTTTTGTAATTTGGGTTTGCATGTATTTGAAAATTCGTAAAACTCATTATTTTTCTCCGCCGTTTTCTTTTCTGTTACAAAAAGGAAACAAATGGGAGTACATTATAACTCTGGAAACTGTCTTCTTAGAAGGTTGCCCTCTTTTGAATTTTTTGGTCGATTTTCCACCCCAGAGTTTTTTTAGAGAGCAGGTGTCATTTCCCGAACTGCAAGTTTGGTGAATATTTATTGACCTTTAGAAATGGGTTTAAAGCTGCTGTTGTGGGAAGTGGCCTCAAGCAGGCAGCATTTCTCCATTCCCAAATCTGGTTTCTAGGGCAGCAGAGCCTTTCTGGAAGTCGTGTTCCTAGGTTGTAAATTACATTGGAATGTGCATGGAGAAACCCCCATAAGTTTATGTCTCATTATTTCTTCTTGGTTTTAAAAATTTTTTTAATTGTGGTAAAGCTTAGAATATTGTTTGTCCTAGGTGTACACAATCTGGTTCATTTGTAGATTATATATGTCTATTCAAGTACAGATCCTCTTCCCATGTAAAATGTTACAGAATGTTCCGCAGACCTCCCTTGCTATATGGTCGGTCTTTTTGAGATATGTATATAATATGTGTTTGTATACATATAGTAACACTAATCTTAATTTATCCATTCACTCCACCTTTCCTTTTAGATGAGCATAGTTTGTTTTCTAAGTCTGTGAGTGTCTTTCTCTGTGGAAATATGTTCATTTGTGTCAGTTATTAGATAACGCCTATAAGTGATATCATAGAATATAGGTCTTTTGCTTTTGGACTTACCTCATGTTTCGTGATTATCTCCAGACTCATTTGTGGTGCCTCAGAGAGCAATGGTTCATTGTTTTCCATGGCTAATATTCCATTGTGTACATGGACCACTTCTTCTTTATCCATTCACCTCTTGTTGGATATTTTGATTGCTTCACGGTCTTGGCTATTGTGAATAAGGCTGCACTGCAGCTTTTGCGGCCTGTGTCTTCTCGATTCTTGTCTTCTCAGGTGAGAGGTCCAATGGCGTGCCTGCTGGATTGAATGGTACCTCCATTTTTACTTTTAAACACAGCTCCTTTCTATTCTCATTATTGGCTGTTACCCTTTTACGTCTCAACAGCAGGTAGAGGGTTCACAGTTCTCTAAAACCCCTTCAGCATTTATTGTTCGTAGACTTTTTGCTGATGGTAAGTCGATTGGTGTAAGTTGAAAACTTTTTGTAGATTAGATTACATCGGTCTAACACTCCCTGAGGTTGAGCTTTTATCCATTTTCCTTTTTTTTTAAAAGAGCGTCAGTAAAACGTAACTCTTCATATTCTCTTCTTGAAACATTTGCCTGTTTTGAAATTTTTTGTCCATTCCCTACTTCAGCACAATTTTTTAGGGCAGGTGGCCTTACAGCCCTGAGTCCTTGTGAATGTTAAGTGACCATTAGCTGTGAGTTTAAAGCTGCTCTTGCAGGAAACGGCCACAAGGTGGCAGCATTTCTCCTTTACCAAATTTGGTTACTAGGGAAACAGAGCCTTAATGGAAGTGGTGTTCTAGGTTGTATATTAGAATGGAATATGCCAGGAAAAAGACCTTTAAGTTTATGTCTCATTACTTCTTGTTCATATTTGTAATTTACTTTTTATTTTTTATCCCAGCAAATTTGATTACAATGGTTTGTTTGCTCTAGGTGTGCAAGATGTGGTTCTTTCACACATATACAGGTATCTATTTTTCCTCGCATCCTTTTCCCATGTAGGTTATGGCACAATGTTGAGTAGTCTTCTCCTGGTCTTCCGTACGTCTTTGGTGGTTATATATTTCACATGGTTTGTATATCTCTGTTAACCTCAATATGGTAATGTATCCAATCCTCATCCCTTTCTATTTGGTGAACCATAAGTTTTTAAATGAATCTGCGATTGCCTCTCTCTGTGGAAATATCTTCATTGGTATCAATTTTTAAGTAACTCCTAAAAGTGATATGATAGGATATGTGTCTTTTGCTTTCTCACTTACTACAGGGGGCGTGATTACGTCTAGACTCATCTATGGTGCTGCAAATGGCATTGTTTCATTTTTTTCAGTAGCGAATATTCCATCTGTACATGGAGGAGTTCTTCTGTGTCCACCCATCTGTTGGTGGACTTTTTGGTTACTTCCATATCTTGGCTATTGTGATACTGTGCAATGCAGATTTGCCTGCCTGTGTCTTTCCAATTCTGTCTTCTTAGATTATAGGTCGAGGAGTGGGCCTGCTAGGTCATATGGTAGCTCAATGTTTACCTTTTTAAGGCACCTCCTTTCTGTTCTCATCTGTGGCCCTTTCCAACTTACGTCCCACTTGAAGTTGAGGGTATACATTTCTCCACAACACCTTCAGCATTTATTGTTTGTAGTTTTCTTGCTGATGGTTACTCTGGCAATTGTGAGCTGATACCTCTTTGTGGTTGAATTCGCATGTGCCTCAAAATCCGTTGAAATTGAGCTTTAAGGCATGTCCTTTTTATTTTTCAAGCTGTGATTACCCCTTAGTTCTTCAAAGTGTTCTCTTAAAGTATGTGTCACATTTTGAAATGTTTTGGCCATTACCTCCCTCAAGACATTTTGAGGGCAGGTTTCATTTACAGTTCTGCAGTACTTGTTCCTATGAAATGACCATTAGCACAGGCTTTAAAGCTGCTTTTGCAGGTAACTGCCAGAGGGAAGCAGCCTTTCTATTTTCCCCACCCTGGTAACTGGGGAAAAGCCCTTGCAGCCTGTGGTGTTTCTCGGTTAAAAATTAGAGTGGAGTGTGCCTGGAGAAACCCACACAAGCTGATGTCTCCTTATTTTTGTTGGATTTTTACATGTAATTTTTATTTTTTATTGGAGTAATTTTCCACTGTGTACATGGACCACTTCTGCATTGTGCATTCCTCGGTTGATGGACATTTTCATTGCTTCCAAGTGTTGGCTATGGTAAATATTGTTGGAGTGCAGGATTGCCAGCCTGTGACTTTTTGATTCTCATTTTCTCAGGTGATAGGCCCAGCAGTGGGTGTGATTGACTGACTGGTAGCACCGTTTTTCCCTTTTCAAAGCACCTTCTTTGTGTTTTCATTAGTGGCACTTATTACGTCCCCTTTAGAATCGAGGGTACACATTTCTCCACAATCGCTTCAGCATTTATTGTTTGCAGAATTTATGCCAATGCCCCTACTGGCTGCTGTGAGCTGATAGGGTTTTGTAATTTGGGTTTGCATGTCTTTGAAAATTCGTAAAACTCATCATTTTTCTCCGCCGTTTTCTTTTCTGTTAAAAAAAGGAAACAAATGGGAGTACATTATAACTCTTCATATTGTCTTCTTGGAAGGTTGCCCTCTTTTGAATTTTTTGGTCGATTTTCCACCTCAGACTTTTTTTAGAGAGCAGGTGTCATTTCCCGAACTGCAAGTTTGGTGAATATTTAGTGACCTTTAGCAATGTGTTTAAAGCTGCTGTTGTGGGAAGTGGCCTAAAGGAGGCAGCATTTCTCCATTCCCAAATCTGGTTACTAGGGCAGCAGAGCCTTTCTGGAAGTCGTGTTCCTAGGTTGTAAATTACATTGGAATGTGCATGGAGAAACCCCCATAAGTTTATGTCTCATTATTTCTTCTTGGTTTTAAATTTTTTTTTAATTGGGGTAAAGCTTAGAATATTGTTTCTCCTAGGTGTAAACAATCTGGTTCATCTGTACATTATATATGTCTATTCAAGTACAGATCCTCTTCCCATGTAAAATATTACAGAGGGTTCCGCAGACTTCCTTGCTGTATGGTCGGTATTTTTGAGATATGTATATAATATGTGTTTGTATACATATAGTAACACTAATCTTAATTTATCCATTCACTCCACCTTTCCTTTTAGATGAGCATAGTTTTCTAAATCTGTGAGTGTCTTTCTCTGTGGAAATATGTTCATTTGTGTCAGTTATTAGATAACGCCTATAGGTGATATCATAGAATACAGGTCTTTTGCTTTCCGAGTTACCTCATGTTTCGTGATTATCTCCAGACTCATTTGTGGTGCGTCAAAGAGCAATGGTTCATTGTCTTCCATGGCTAATATTCCATTGTGTACATGGACCACTTCTTCTTTATCCATTCACCTGTTGGTGGACATTTTGGTTGCTTCACGGTCTTGGCTATTGTGAATAAGGCTGCACTGCAGCTTTTGCGGCCTGTGTTTTCTCCATTCTTGTCTTCTCAAGTGAGAGGTCCAATGGTGCGCCTGCTGGATTGAATGATACCTCCATTTTTACTTTTAAACACAGCTCCTTTCGGTTCTCATTATTGGCTGTTACCGTTTTACGTCTCACCAGCAGGTAGAGGGTACACAGTTCTCTAAAACCCCTTCAGCATTTATTGTTTATAGACTTTTTGCTGATGGTCATTCGACTGATGTAAGTTGAAACTTTTTGTAGATTAGATTGCATGCGTCTAACACTCCCTGAGGTTGAGCTTTTATCCATTTTCCTTTTTTTTAAAAAGTGTGTGAGTAAAACTTAAGTCTTCATAATCTCTTCTTGAAACATTTGCCTGTTTTGAATTTTTTGTCCATTCCCTACTTCAGCACAATTTTTTAGGGCAGGTGTCCTTTACAGCCGAGTCCTTGTGAATGTTAAGTGACCATTAGCTGTGAGTTTAAAGCTGCTCTTGCAGGAAACGGCCACAAGGTGGCAGCATTTCTCCTTTACCAAATTTGGTTACTAGGGAAACAGAGCCTTAATGGAAGTGGTGTTCTAGGTTGTATATTAGAATGGAATATGCCAGGAAAAAGCCCTTTAAGTTTATGTCTCATTACTTCTTGTTCATATTTGTAATTTACTTTTTATTTTTTATCCCAGCAAATTTGATTACAATGGTTTGTTTGCTCTAGGTGTGCAAGATGTGGTTCTTTCACACATATACAGGTATCTATTTTTCCTCGCATCCTTTTCCCATGTAGGTTATGGCACAATGTTGAGTAGTCTTCTCCTGGTCTTCCGTACGTCTTTGGTGGTTATATATTTCACATGGTTTGTATATCTCTGTTAACCCCAATATGGTAATGTATCCAATCCTCATCCCTTTCTATTTGGTGAACCATAAGTTTTTAAATGAATCTTCGATTGCCTCTCTCTGTGGAAATATCTTCATTGGTATCAATTTTTAAGTAACTCCTAAAAGTGATATGATAGGATATGTGTCTTTTGCTTTCTCACTTACTACAGGTGGCGTGATTACGACTAGACTCATCTATGGTGCTGCAAATGGCATTGTTTCATTTTTTCACTACCTCATATTCCATCTGCACAGGTAGCAGTTCTTCTTTGTCCGCCCATCTGTCGGTGGACTTTTTGGTTACTTCCGTATCTTGGCTATTGTAATACTATGCAATGCAGATTTGCATACCTGTGTCCTTCCAATTCTGTCTTCTTAGTTTATAGGTCCAGGAATAGGTCTGCTGGATCCTATGGTAGCTCAATGTTTACCTTTTAAAGGCACCTCTATTCTGTTCTCTTTAGTGGCTCTTTCCAGGTTACGTCCCACATAAAGTTGAGGGTATGCATTTCTTCCCAGCACCTTCAACATTTATTCTTTGTAGTTTTTGCTGATGGTTCTTCTGAGTGGTGTGAGCTGATACCTCTTTGTGGTTGAATTTGCATGTGTCTCATAATGCGTTGAAATTGAGCTTTTAGACATGTCCTTTTTATTTTTCCAGCTATGATTAGAGCTTATTTCTTCAAAGTGTTTTCTTAAAGTATGTGTCACCATTTGAAGTATTTTGGCCATTACCTCCCTCAAGACATTTTGAGGGCAAGTTTCATTTACAGTTCTGCAGTACTTGTTCCTATGAAATGACCATTAGCACGGGCTTTAAAGCTGCTTTTGCAGGTAACTGCCAGAGGGCAGCAGCCTTTCTATGTTCCCCACCCTGGTAACTAGGGAAAAGCCCTTGCGGCCTGTGGTGTTTCTCGGTTAAAAATTAGAGTGGAGTGTGCCTGGAGAAACCCACACAAGCTGATGTCTCCTTACTTTTGTTGGATTTTTAAATGTAATTTTTATTTTTTATTGGAGTAATTTTCCACTGTGTACGTGGACCACTTCTACTTTGTGCATTCTTCGGTTGATGGACATTTTCATTTCTTCCAAGTGTTGGCTATGGTAAATATTGTTGGAGTGCAGAATTGCCAGCCTGTGACTTTTTGATTCTCATTTTCTCAGGTGATAGGCCCAGCAGTGTGTGCGATTCATTGACTGGTAGCACCGTGTTTCCCTTTTCAAAGCACCTCCTTTGTGTTTTCATTAGTGGCTCTTACCACGTCCCCCTTAGAATCGAGGGTACGCATTTCTCCACAATCGCTTCAGCATTTATTGTTTGCAGCATTTATGCTAATGGCCCTACTGGCTGCTGTGAGCTGATAGGTTTTTGTAATTTGGGTTTGCATGTATTTGAAAATTCGTAAAACTCATTATTTTTCTCCGCCGTTTTCTTTTCTGTTACAAAAAGGAAACAAATGGGAGTACATTATAACTCTGGAAACTGTCTTCTTAGAAGGTTGCCCTCTTTTGAATTTTTTGGTCGATTTTCCACCCCAGAGTTTTTTTAGAGAGCAGGTGTCATTTCCCGAACTGCAAGTTTGGTGAATATTTATTGACCTTTAGAAATGGGTTTAAAGCTGCTGTTGTGGGAAGTGGCCTCAAGCAGGCAGCATTTCTCCATTCCCAAATCTGGTTTCTAGGGCAGCAGAGCCTTTCTGGAAGTCGTGTTCCTAGGTTGTAAATTACATTGGAATGTGCATGGAGAAACCCCCATAAGTTTATGTCTCATTATTTTTTCTTGGTTTTAAAATTTTTTTTAATTGTGGTAAAGCTTAGAATATTGTTTGTCCTAGGTGTACACAATCTGGTTCATTTGTAGATTATATATGTCTATTCAAGTACAGATCCTCTTCCCATGTAAAATGTTACAGAATGTTCCGCAGACCTCCCTTGCTATATGGTCGGTCTTTTTGAGATATGTATATAATATGTGTTTGTATACATATAGTAACACTAATCTTAATTTATCCATTCACTCCACCTTTCCTTTTAGATGAGCATAGTTTGTTTTCTAAGTCTGTGAGTGTCTTTCTCTGTGGAAATATGTTCATTTGTGTCAGTTATTAGATAACGCCTATAAGTGATATCATAGAATATAGGTCTTTTGCTTTTGGACTTACCTCATGTTTCGTGATTATCTCCAGACTCATTTGTGGTGCCTCAGAGAGCAATGGTTCATTGTTTTCCATGGCTAATATTCCATTGTGTACATGGACCACTTCTTCTTTATCCATTCACCTCTTGTTGGATATTTTGATTGCTTCACGGTCTTGGCTATTGTGAATAAGGCTGCACTGCAGCTTTTGCGGCCTGTGTCTTCTCGATTCTTGTCTTCTCAGGTGAGAGGTCCAATGGCGTGCCTGCTGGATTGAATGGTACCTCCATTTTTACTTTTAAACACAGCTCCTTTCTATTCTCATTATTGGCTGTTACCCTTTTATGGCTCAACAGCAGGTAGAGGGTTCACAGTTCTCTAAAACCCCTTCAGCATTTATTGTTCGTAGACTTTTTGCTGATGGTAAGTCGATTGGTGTAAGTTGAAAACTTTTTGTAGATTAGATTACATCGGTCTAACACTCCCTGAGGTTGAGCTTTTATCCATTTTCCTTTTTTTTTTAAGAGCGTCAGTAAAACGTAACTCTTCATATTCTCTTCTTGAAACATTTGCCTGTTTTGAAATTTTTTGTCCATTCCCTACTTCAGCACAATTTTTTAGGGCAGGTGGCCTTACAGCCCTGAGTCCTTGTGAATGTTAAGTGACCATTAGCTGTGAGTTTAAAGCTGCTCTTGCAGGAAACGGCCACAAGGTGGCAGCATTTCTCCTTTACCAAATTTGGTTACTAGGGAAACAGAGCCTTAATGGAAGTGGTGTTCTAGGTTGTATATTAGAATGGAATATGCCAGGAAAAAGCCCTTTAAGTTTATGTCTCATTACTTCTTGTTCATATTTGTAATTTACTTTTTATTTTTTATCCCAGCAAATTTGATTACAATGGTTTGTTTGCTCTAGGTGTGCAAGATGTGGTTCTTTCACACATATACAGGTATCTATTTTTCCTCGCATCCTTTTCCCATGTAGGTTATGGCACAATGTTGAGTAGTCTTCTCCTGGTCTTCCGTACGTCTTTGGTGGTTATATATTTCACATGGTTTGTATATCTCTGTTAACCCCAATATGGTAATGTATCCAATCCTCATCCCTTTCTATTTGGTGAACCATAAGTTTTTAAATGAATCTTCGATTGCCTCTCTCTGTGGAAATATCTTCATTGGTATCAATTTTTAAGTAACTCCTAAAAGTGATATGATAGGATATGTGTCTTTTGCTTTCTCACTTACTACAGGTGGCGTGATTACGACTAGACTCATCTATGGTGCTGCAAATGGCATTGTTTCATTTTTTCACTACCTCATATTCCATCTGCACAGGTAGCAGTTCTTCTTTGTCCGCCCATCTGTCGGTGGACTTTTTGGTTACTTCCGTATCTTGGCTATTGTAATACTATGCAATGCAGATTTGCATACCTGTGTCCTTCCAATTCTGTCTTCTTAGTTTATAGGTCCAGGAATAGGTCTGCTGGATCCTATGGTAGCTCAATGTTTACCTTTTAAAGGCACCTCTATTCTGTTCTCTTTAGTGGCTCTTTCCAGGTTACGTCCCACATAAAGTTGAGGGTATGCATTTCTTCCCAGCACCTTCAACATTTATTCTTTGTAGTTTTTGCTGATGGTTCTTCTGAGTGGTGTGAGCTGATACCTCTTTGTGGTTGAATTTGCATGTGTCTCATAATGCGTTGAAATTGAGCTTTTAGACATGTCCTTTTTATTTTTCCAGCTATGATTAGAGCTTATTTCTTCAAAGTGTTTTCTTAAAGTATGTGTCACCATTTGAAATATTTTGGCCATTACCTCCCTCAAGACATTTTGAGGGCAAGTTTCATTTACAGTTCTGCAGTACTTGTTCCTATGAAATGACCATTAGCACGGGCTTTAAAGCTGCTTTTGCAGGTAACTGCCAGAGGGCAGCAGCCTTTCTATGTTCCCCACCCTGGTAACTAGGGAAAAGCCCTTGCGGCCTGTGGTGTTTCTCGGTTAAAAATTAGAGTGGAGTGTGCCTGGAGAAACCCACACAAGCTGATGTCTCCTTACTTTTGTTGGATTTTTAAATGTAATTTTTATTTTTTATTGGAGTAATTTTCCACTGTGTACGTGGACCACTTCTACTTTGTGCATTCTTCGGTTGATGGACATTTTCATTTCTTCCAAGTGTTGGCTATGGTAAATATTGTTGGAGTGCAGAATTGCCAGCCTGTGACTTTTTGATTCTCATTTTCTCAGGTGATAGGCCCAGCAGTGTGTGCGATTCATTGACTGGTAGCACCGTGTTTCCCTTTTCAAAGCACCTCCTTTGTGTTTTCATTAGTGGCTCTTACCACGTCCCCCTTAGAATCGAGGGTACGCATTTCTCCACAATCGCTTCAGCATTTATTGTTTGCAGCATTTATGCTAATGGCCCTACTGGCTGCTGTGAGCTGATAGGTTTTTGTAATTTGGGTTTGCATGTATTTGAAAATTCGTAAAACTCATTATTTTTCTCCGCCGTTTTCTTTTCTGTTACAAAAAGGAAACAAATGGGAGTACATTATAACTCTGGAAACTGTCTTCTTAGAAGGTTGCCCTCTTTTGAATTTTTTGGTCGATTTTCCACCCCAGAGTTTTTTTAGAGAGCAGGTGTCATTTCCCGAACTGCAAGTTTGGTGAATATTTATTGACCTTTAGAAATGGGTTTAAAGCTGCTGTTGTGGGAAGTGGCCTCAAGCAGGCAGCATTTCTCCATTCCCAAATCTGGTTTCTAGGGCAGCAGAGCCTTTCTGGAAGTCGTGTTCCTAGGTTGTAAATTACATTGGAATGTGCATGGAGAAACCCCCATAAGTTTATGTCTCATTATTTTTTCTTGGTTTTAAAATTTTTTTTAATTGTGGTAAAGCTTAGAATATTGTTTGTCCTAGGTGTACACAATCTGGTTCATTTGTAGATTATATATGTCTATTCAAGTACAGATCCTCTTCCCATGTAAAATGTTACAGAATGTTCCGCAGACCTCCCTTGCTATATGGTCTGTCTTTTTGAGATATGTATATAATATGTGTTTGTATACATATAGTAACACTAATCTTAATTTATCCATTCACTCCACCTTTCCTTTTAGATGAGCATAGTTTGTTTTCTAAGTCTGTGAGTGTCTTTCTCTGTGGAAATATGTTCATTTGTGTCAGTTATTAGATAACGCCTATAAGTGATATCATAGAATATAGGTCTTTTGCTTTTGGACTTACCTCATGTTTCGTGATTATCTCCAGACTCATTTGTGGTGCCTCAGAGAGCAATGGTTCATTGTTTTCCATGGCTAATATTCCATTGTGTACATGGACCACTTCTTCTTTATCCATTCACCTCTTGTTGGATATTTTGATTGCTTCACGGTCTTGGCTATTGTGAATAAGGCTGCACTGCAGCTTTTGCGGCCTGTGTCTTCTCGATTCTTGTCTTCTCAGGTGAGAGGTCCAATGGCGTGCCTGCTGGATTGAATGGTACCTCCATTTTTACTTTTAAACACAGCTCCTTTCTATTCTCATTATTGGCTGTTACCCTTTTATGGCTCAACAGCAGGTAGAGGGTTCACAGTTCTCTAAAACCCCTTCAGCATTTATTGTTCGTAGACTTTTTGCTGATGGTAAGTCGATTGGTGTAAGTTGAAAACTTTTTGTAGATTAGATTACATCGGTCTAACACTCCCTGAGGTTGAGCTTTTATCCATTTTCCTTTTTTTTTAAAAGAGCGTCAGTAAAACGTAACTCTTCATATTCTCTTCTTGAAACATTTGCCTGTTTTGAAATTTTTTGTCCATTCCCTACTTCAGCACAATTTTTTAGGGCAGGTGGCCTTACAGCCCTGAGTCCTTGTGAATGTTAAGTGACCATTAGCTGTGAGTTTAAAGCTGCTCTTGCAGGAAACGGCCACAAGGTGGCAGCATTTCTCCTTTACCAAATTTGGTTACTAGGGAAACAGAGCCTTAATGGAAGTGGTGTTCTAGGTTGTATATTAGAATGGAATATGCCAGGAAAAAGCCCTTTAAGTTTATGTCTCATTACTTCTTGTTCATATTTGTAATTTACTTTTTATTTTTTATCCCAGCAAATTTGATTACAATGGTTTGTTTGCTCTAGGTGTGCAAGATGTGGTTCTTTCACACATATACAGGTATCTATTTTTCCTCGCATCCTTTTCCCATGTAGGTTATGGCACAATGTTGAGTAGTCTTCTCCTGGTCTTCCGTACGTCTTTGGTGGTTATATATTTCACATGGTTTGTATATCTCTGTTAACCTCAATATGGTAATGTATCCAATCCTCATCCCTTTCTATTTGGTGAACCATAAGTTTTTAAATGAATCTGCGATTGCCTCTCTCTGTGGAAATATCTTCATTGGTATCAATTTTTAAGTAACTCCTAAAAGTGATATGATAGGCTATGTGTCTTTTGCTTTCTCACTTACTACAGGGGGCGTGATTACGTCTAGACTCATCTATGGTGCTGCAAATGGCATTGTTTCATTTTTTTCAGTAGCGAATATTCCATCTGTACATGGAGGAGTTCTTCTGTGTCCACCCATCTGTTGGTGGACTTTTTGGTTACTTCCATATCTTGGCTATTGTGATACTGTGCAATGCAGATTTGCCTGCCTGTGTCTTTCCAATTCTGTCTTCTTAGATTATAGGTCGAGGAGTGGGCCTGCTAGGTCATATGGTAGCTCAATGTTTACCTTTTTAAGGCACCTCCTTTCTGTTATCATCTGTGGCCCTTTCCAACTTACGTCCCACTTGAAGTTGAGGGTATACATTTCTCCACAACAACTTCAGCATTTATTGTTTGTAGTTTTCTTGCTGATGGTTACTCTGGCAATTGTGAGCTGATACCTCTTTGTGGTTGAATTCGCATGTGCCTCAAAATCCGTTGAAATTGAGCTTTAAGGCATGTCCTTTTTATTTTTCAAGCTGTGATTACCCCTTAGTTCTTCAAAGTGTTCTCTTAAAGTATGTGTCACATTTTGAAATGTTTTGGCCATTACCTCCCTCAAGACATTTTGAGGGCAGGTTTCATTTACAGTTCTGCAGTACTTGTTCCTATGAAATGACCATTAGCACAGGCTTTAAAGCTGCTTTTGCAGGTAACTGCCAGAGGGAAGCAGCCTTTCTATGTTCCCCACCCTGGTAACTGGGGAAAAGCCCTTGCAGCCTGTGGTGTTTCTCGGTTAAAAATTAGAGTGGAGTGTGCCTGGAGAAACCCACACAAGCTGATGTCTCCTTATTTTTGTTGGATTTTTACATGTAATTTTTATTTTTTATTGGAGTAATTTTCCACTGTGTACATGGACCACTTCTGCATTGTGCATTCCTCGGTTGATGGACATTTTCATTGCTTCCAAGTGTTGGCTATGGTAAATATTGTTGGAGTGCAGGATTGCCAGCCTGTGACTTTTTGATTCTCATTTTCTCAGGTGATAGGCCCAGCAGTGGGTGTGATTGACTGACTGGTAGCACCGTTTTTCCCTTTTCAAAGCACCTTCTTTGTGTTTTCATTAGTGGCACTTATTACGTCCCCTTTAGAATCGAGGGTACACATTTCTCCACAATCGCTTCAGCATTTATTGTTTGCAGAATTTATGCCAATGCCCCTACTGGCTGCTGTGAGCTGATAGGGTTTTGTAATTTGGGTTTGCATGTCTTTGAAAATTCGTAAAACTCATCATTTTTCTCCGCCGTTTTCTTTTCTGTTAAAAAAAGGAAACAAATGGGAGTACATTATAACTCTTGATATTGTCTTCTTGGAAGGTTGCCCTCTTTTGAATTTTTTGGTCGATTTTCCACCTCAGACTTTTTTTAGAGAGCAGGTGTCATTTCCCGAACTGCAAGTTTGGTGAATATTTAGTGACCTTTAGCAATGTGTTTAAAGCTGCTGTTGTGGGAAGTGGCCTAAAGGAGGCAGCATTTCTCCATTCCCAAATCTGGTTACTAGGGCAGCAGAGCCTTTCTGGAAGTCGTGTTCCTAGGTTGTAAATTACATTGGAATGTGCATGGAGAAACCCCCATAAGTTTATGTCTCATTATTTCTTCTTGGTTTTAAATTTTTTTTTAATTGGGGTAAAGCTTAGAATATTGTTTCTCCTAGGTGTAAACAATCTGGTTCATCTGTACATTATATATGTCTATTCAAGTACAGATCCTCTTCCCATGTAAAATATTACAGAGGGTTCCGCAGACTTCCTTGCTGTATGGTCGGTATTTTTGAGATATGTATATAATATGTGTTTGTATACATATAGTAACACTAATCTTAATTTATCCATTCACTCCACCTTTCCTTTTAGATGAGCATAGTTTTCTAAATCTGTGAGTGTCTTTCTCTGTGGAAATATGTTCATTTGTGTCAGTTATTAGATAACGCCTATAGGTGATATCATAGAATACAGGTCTTTTGCTTTCCGAGTTACCTCATGTTTCGTGATTATCTCCAGACTCATTTGTGGTGCGTCAAAGAGCAATGGTTCATTGTCTTCCATGGCTAATATTCCATTGTGTACATGGACCACTTCTTCTTTATCCATTCACCTGTTGGTGGACATTTTGGTTGCTTCACTGTCTTGGCTATTGTGAATAAGGCTGCACTGCAGCTTTTGCGGCCTGTGTCTTCTCCATTCTTGTCTTCTCAGGTGAGAGGTCCAACGGTGCGCCTGCTGGATTGAATGATACCTCCATTTTTACTTTTAAACACAGCTCCTTTCGGTTCTCATTATTGGCTGTTACCGTTTTACGTCTCACCAGCAGGTAGAGTGTACACAGTTCTCTAAAACCCCTTCAGCATTTATTGTTTATAGACTTTTTGCTGATGGTCATTCGACTGATGTAAGTTGAAACTTTTTGTAGATTAGATTGCATGCGTCTAACACTCCCTGAGGTTGAGCTTTTATCCATTATCCTTTTTTTCAAAAAGTGTGTGAGTAAAACTTAAGTCTTCATAATCTCTTCTTGAAACATTTGCCTGTTTTGAATTTTTTTGTCCATTCCCTACTTCAGCACAATTTTTTAGGGCAAGTGTCCTTTACAGGCCTCAGTCCTTGTGAATGTTAAGTGACCATTAGCTGTGAGTTTAAAGCTGCTCTTGCAGGAAACGGCCACAAGGTGGCAGCATTTCTCCTTTACCAAATTTGGTTACTAGGGAAACAGAGCCTTAATGGAAGTGGTGTTCTAGGTTGTAAATTAAAATGGAATGTGCCAGGAAAAAGCCCTTTAAGTTTATGTCTCATTACTTCTTGTTCATATTTGTAATTTACTTTTTATTTTTTATCCCAGCAAATTTGATTACAATGGTTTGTTTCTTCTTGGTATGCAAGATGTGGTTCTTTCACACATATACGTGTATCTACTCTTCCTCGCATCCTTTTCCCATGTAGGTTATGGCACAATGTTGAGTAGTCTTCTCCTGGTCTTCCGTACGTCTTTGGTGGTTATATATTTCACATGGTTTGTATATCTCTGTTAACCCCAATATGGTAATGTATCCAATCCTCATCCCTTTCTATTTGGTGAACCATAAGTTTTTAAATGAATCTTCGATTGCCTCTCTCTGTGGAAATATCTTCATTGGTATCAATTTTTAAGTAACTCCTAAAAGTGATATGATAGGATATGTGTCTTTTGCTTTCTCACTTACTACAGGTGGCGTGATTACGACTAGACTCATCTATGGTGCTGCAAATGGCATTGTTTCATTTTTTCACTACCTCATATTCCATCTGCACAGGTAGCAGTTCTTCTTTGTCCGCCCATCTGTCGGTGGACTTTTTGGTTACTTCCGTATCTTGGCTATTGTAATACTATGCAATGCAGATTTGCATACCTGTGTCCTTCCAATTCTGTCTTCTTAGTTTATAGGTCCAGGAATAGGTCTGCTGGATCCTATGGTAGCTCAATGTTTACCTTTTAAAGGCACCTCTATTATGTTCTCTTTAGTGGCTCTTTCCAGGTTACGTCCCACATAAAGTTGAGGGTATGCATTTCTTCCCAGCACCTTCAACATTTATTCTTTGTAGTTTTTGCTGATGGTTCTTCTGAGTGGTGTGAGCTGATACCTCTTTGTGGTTGAATTTGCATGTGTCTCATAATGCGTTGAAATTGAGCTTTTAGACATGTCCTTTTTATTTTTCCAGCTATGATTAGAGCTTATTTCTTCAAAGTGTTTTCTTAAAGTATGTGTCACCATTTGAAATATTTTGGCCATTACCTCCCTCAAGACATTTTGAGGGCAAGTTTCATTTACAGTTCTGCAGTACTTGTTCCTATGAAATGACCATTAGCACGGGCTTTAAAGCTGCTTTTGCAGGTAACTGCCAGAGGGCAGCAGCCTTTCTATGTTCCCCACCCTGGTAACTAGGGAAAAGCCCTTGCGGCCTGTGGTGTTTCTCGGTTAAAAATTAGAGTGGAGTGTGCCTGGAGAAACCCACACAAGCTGATGTCTCCTTACTTTTGTTGGATTTTTAAATGTAATTTTTATTTTTTATTGGAGTAATTTTCCACTGTGTACGTGGACCACTTCTACTTTGTGCATTCTTCGGTTGATGGACATTTTCATTTCTTCCAAGTGTTGGCTATGGTAAATATTGTTGGAGTGCAGAATTGCCAGCCTGTGACTTTTTGATTCTCATTTTCTCAGGTGATAGGCCCAGCAGTGTGTGCGATTCATTGACTGGTAGCACCGTGTTTCCCTTTTCAAAGCACCTCCTTTGTGTTTTCATTAGTGGCTCTTACCACGTCCCCCTTAGAATCGAGGGTACGCATTTCTCCACAATCGCTTCAGCATTTATTGTTTGCAGCATTTATGCTAATGGCCCTACTGGCTGCTGTGAGCTGATAGGTTTTTGTAATTTGGGTTTGCATGTATTTGAAAATTCGTAAAACTCATTATTTTTCTCCGCCGTTTTCTTTTCTGTTACAAAAAGGAAACAAATGGGAGTACATTATAACTCTGGAAACTGTCTTCTTAGAAGGTTGCCCTCTTTTGAATTTTTTGGTCGATTTTCCACCCCAGAGTTTTTTTAGAGAGCAGGTGTCATTTCCCGAACTGCAAGTTTGGTGAATATTTATTGACCTTTAGAAATGGGTTTAAAGCTGCTGTTGTGGGAAGTGGCCTCAAGCAGGCAGCATTTCTCCATTCCCAAATCTGGTTTCTAGGGCAGCAGAGCCTTTCTGGAAGTCGTGTTCCTAGGTTGTAAATTACATTGGAATGTGCATGGAGAAACCCCCATAAGTTTATGTCTCATTATTTTTTCTTGGTTTTAAAAATTTTTTTAATTGTGGTAAAGCTTAGAATATTGTTTGTCCTAGGTGTACACAATCTGGTTCATTTGTAGATTATATATGTCTATTCAAGTACAGATCCTCTTCCCATGTAAAATATTACAGAATGTTCCGCAGACCTCCCTTGCTATATGGTCTGTCTTTTTGAGATATGTATATAATATGTGTTTGTATACATATAGTAACACTAATCTTAATTTATCCATTCACTCCACCTTTCCTTTTAGATGAGCATAGTTTGTTTTCTAAGTCTGTGAGTGTCTTTCTCTGTGGAAATATGTTCATTTGTGTCAGTTATTAGATAACGCCTATAAGTGATATCATAGAATATAGGTCTTTTGCTTTTGGACTTACCTCATGTTTCGTGATTATCTCCAGACTCATTTGTGGTGCCTCAGAGAGCAATGGTTCATTGTTTTCCATGGCTAATATTCCATTGTGTACATGGACCACTTCTTCTTTATCCATTCACCTCTTGTTGGATATTTTGATTGCTTCACGGTCTTGGCTATTGTGAATAAGGCTGCACTGCAGCTTTTGCGGCCTGTGTCTTCTCGATTCTTGTCTTCTCAGGTGAGAGGTCCAATGGCGTGCCTGCTGGATTGAATGGTACCTCCATTTTTACTTTTAAACACAGCTCCTTTCTATTCTCATTATTGGCTGTTACCCTTTTATGTCTCAACAGCAGGTAGAGGGTTCACAGTTCTCTAAAACCCCTTCAGCATTTATTGTTCGTAGACTTTTTGCTGATGGTAAGTCGATTGGTGTAAGTTGAAAACTTTTTGTAGATTAGATTACATCGGTCTAACACTCCCTGAGGTTGAGCTTTTATCCATTTTCCTTTTTTTTTAAAAGAGCGTCAGTAAAACGTAACTCTTCATATTCTCTTCTTGAAACATTTGCCTGTTTTGAAATTTTTTGTCCATTCCCTACTTCAGCACAATTTTTTAGGGCAGGTGGCCTTACAGCCCTGAGTCCTTGTGAATGTTAAGTGACCATTAGCTGTGAGTTTAAAGCTGCTCTTGCAGGAAACGGCCACAAGGTGGCAGCATTTCTCCTTTACCAAATTTGGTTACTAGGGAAACAGAGCCTTAATGGAAGTGGTGTTCTAGGTTGTATATTAGAATGGAATATGCCAGGAAAAAGCCCTTTAAGTTTATGTCTCATTACTTCTTGTTCATATTTGTAATTTACTTTTTATTTTTTATCCCAGCAAATTTGATTACAATGGTTTGTTTGCTCTAGGTGTGCAAGATGTGGTTCTTTCACACATATACAGGTATCTATTTTTCCTCGCATCCTTTTCCCATGTAGGTTATGGCACAATGTTGAGTAGTCTTCTCCTGGTCTTCCGTACGTCTTTGGTGGTTATATATTTCACATGGTTTGTATATCTCTGTTAACCTCAATATGGTAATGTATCCAATCCTCATCCCTTTCTATTTGGTGAACCATAAGTTTTTAAATGAATCTGCGATTGCCTCTCTCTGTGGAAATATCTTCATTGGTATCAATTTTTAAGTAACTCCTAAAAGTGATATGATAGGCTATGTGTCTTTTGCTTTCTCACTTACTACAGGGGGCGTGATTACGTCTAGACTCATCTATGGTGCTGCAAATGGCATTGTTTCATTTTTTTCAGTAGCGAATATTCCATCTGTACATGGAGGAGTTCTTCTGTGTCCACCCATCTGTTGGTGGACTTTTTGGTTACTTCCATATCTTGGCTATTGTGATACTGTGCAATGCAGATTTGCCTGCCTGTGTCTTTCCAATTCTGTCTTCTTAGATTATAGGTCGAGGAGTGGGCCTGCTAGGTCATATGGTAGCTCAATGTTTACCTTTTTAAGGCACCTCCTTTCTGTTCTCATCTGTGGCCCTTTCCAACTTACGTCCCACTTGAAGTTGAGGGTATACATTTCTCCACAACACCTTCAGCATTTATTGTTTGTAGTTTTCTTGCTGATGGTTACTCTGGCAATTGTGAGCTGATACCTCTTTGTGGTTGAATTCGCATGTGCCTCAAAATCCGTTGAAATTGAGCTTTAAGGCATGTCCTTTTTATTTTTCAAGCTGTGATTACCCCTTAGTTCTTCAAAGTGTTCTCTTAAAGTATGTGTCACATTTTGAAATGTTTTGGCCATTACCTCCCTCAAGACATTTTGAGGGCAGGTTTCATTTACAGTTCTGCAGTACTTGTTCCTATGAAATGACCATTAGCACAGGCTTTAAAGCTGCTTTTGCAGGTAACTGCCAGAGGGAAGCAGCCTTTCTATTTTCCCCACCCTGGTAACTGGGGAAAAGCCCTTGCAGCCTGTGGTGTTTCTCGGTTAAAAATTAGAGTGGAGTGTGCCTGGAGAAACCCACACAAGCTGATGTCTCCTTATTTTTGTTGGATTTTTACATGTAATTTTTATTTTTTATTGGAGTAATTTTCCACTGTGTACATGGACCACTTCTGCATTGTGCATTCCTCGGTTGATGGACATTTTCATTGCTTCCAAGTGTTGGCTATGGTAAATATTGTTGGAGTGCAGGATTGCCAGCCTGTGACTTTTTGATTCTCATTTTCTCAGGTGATAGGCCCAGCAGTGGGTGTGATTGACTGACTGGTAGCACCGTTTTTCCCTTTTCAAAGCACCTTCTTTGTGTTTTCATTAGTGGCACTTATTACGTCCCCTTTAGAATCGAGGGTACACATTTCTCCACAATCGCTTCAGCATTTATTGTTTGCAGAATTTATGCCAATGCCCCTACTGGCTGCTGTGAGCTGATAGGGTTTTGTAATTTGGGTTTGCATGTCTTTGAAAATTCGTAAAACTCATCATTTTTCTCCACCGTTTTCTTTTCTGTTAAAAAAAGGAAACAAATGGGAGTACATTATAACTCTTGATATTGTCTTCTTGGAAGGTTGCCCTCTTTTGAATTTTTTGGTCGATTTTCCTCCACAGACTTTTTTTAGAGAGCAGGTGTCATTTCCCGAACTGCAAGTTTGGTGAATATTTAGTGACCTTTAGCAATGTGTTTAAAGCTGCTGTTGTGGGAAGTGGCCTAAAGGAGGCAGCATTTCTCCATTCCCAAATCTGGTTACTAGGGCAGCAGAGCCTTTCTGGAAGTCGTGTTCCTAGGTTGTAAATTACATTGGAATGTGCATGGAGAAACCCCCATAAGTTTATGTCTCATTATTTCTTCTTGGTTTTAAATTTTTTTTTAATTGGGGTAAAGCTTAGAATATTGTTTCTCCTAGGTGTAAACAATCTGGTTCATCTGTACATTATATATGTCTATTCAAGTACAGATCCTCTTCCCATGTAAAATATTACAGAGGGTTCCGCAGACTTCCTTGCTGTATGGTCGGTATTTTTGAGATATGTATATAATATGTGTTTGTATACATATAGTAACACTAATCTTAATTTATCCATTCACTCCACCTTTCCTTTTAGATGAGCATAGTTTTCTAAATCTGTGAGTGTCTTTCTCTGTGGAAATATGTTCATTTGTGTCAGTTATTAGATAACGCCTATAGGTGATATCATAGAATACAGGTCTTTTGCTTTCCGAGTTACCTCATGTTTCGTGATTATCTCCAGACTCATTTGTGGTGCGTCAAAGAGCAATGGTTCATTGTCTTCCATGGCTAATATTCCATTGTGTACATGGACCACTTCTTCTTTATCCATTCACCTGTTGGTGGACATTTTGGTTGCTTCACTGTCTTGGCTATTGTGAATAAGGCTGCACTGCAGCTTTTGCGGCCTGTGTCTTCTCCATTCTTGTCTTCTCAGGTGAGAGGTCCAATGGTGTGCCTGCTGGATTGAATGATACCTCCATTTTTACTTTTAAACACAGCTCCTTTCGGTTCTCATTATTGGCTGTTACCGTTTTACGTCTCACCAGCAGGTAGAGGGTACACAGTTCTCTAAAACCCCTTCAGCATTTATTGTTTATAGACTTTTTGCTGATGGTCATTCGACTGATGTAAGTTGAAACTTTTTGTAGATTAGATTGCATGCGTCTAACACTCCCTGAGGTTGAGCTTTTATCCATTTTCCTTTTTTTTAAAAAGTGTGTGAGTAAAACTTAAGTCTTCATAATCTCTTCTTGAAACATTTGCCTGTTTTGAATTTTTTGTCCATTCCCTACTTCAGCACAATTTTTTAGGGCAGGTGTCCTTTACAGCCGAGTCCTTGTGAATGTTAAGTGACCATTAGCTGTGAGTTTAAAGCTGCTTTTGCAGGAAACGGCCACAAGGTGGCAGCATTTCTCCTTTACCAAATTTGGTTACTAGGGAAACAGAGCCTTAATGGAAGTGGTGTTCTAGGTTGTATATTAGAATGGAATATGCCAGGAAAAAGCCCTTTAAGTTTATGTCTCATTACTTCTTGTTCATATTTGTAATTTACTTTTTATTTTTTATCCCAGCAAATTTGATTACAATGGTTTGTTTGCTCTAGGTGTGCAAGATGTGGTTCTTTCACACATATACAGGTATCTATTTTTCCTCGCATCCTTTTCCCATGTAGGTTATGGCACAATGTTGAGTAGTCTTCTCCTGGTCTTCCGTACGTCTTTGGTGGTTATATATTTCACATGGTTTGTATATCTCTGTTAACCCCAATATGGTAATGTATCCAATCCTCATCCCTTTCTATTTGGTGAACCATAAGTTTTTAAATGAATCTTCGATTGCCTCTCTCTGTGGAAATATCTTCATTGGTATCAATTTTTAAGTAACTCCTAAAAGTGATATGATAGGATATGTGTCTTTTGCTTTCTCACTTACTACAGGTGGCGTGATTACGACTAGACTCATCTATGGTGCTGCAAATGGCATTGTTTCATTTTTTCACTACCTCATATTCCATCTGCACAGGTAGCAGTTCTTCTTTGTCCGCCCATCTGTCGGTGGACTTTTTGGTTACTTCCGTATCTTGGCTATTGTAATACTATGCAATGCAGATTTGCATACCTGTGTCCTTCCAATTCTGTCTTCTTAGTTTATAGGTCCAGGAATAGGTCTGCTGGATCCTATGGTAGCTCAATGTTTACCTTTTAAAGGCACCTCTATTCTGTTCTCTTTAGTGGCTCTTTCCAGGTTACGTCCCACATAAAGTTGAGGGTATGCATTTCTTCCCAGCACCTTCAACATTTATTCTTTGTAGTTTTTGCTGATGGTTCTTCTGAGTGGTGTGAGCTGATACCTCTTTGTGGTTGAATTTGCATGTGTCTCATAATGCGTTGAAATTGAGCTTTTAGACATGTCCTTTTTATTTTTCCAGCTATGATTAGAGCTTATTTCTTCAAAGTGTTTTCTTAAAGTATGTGTCACCATTTGAAATATTTTGGCCATTACCTCCCTCAAGACATTTTGAGGGCAAGTTTCATTTACAGTTCTGCAGTACTTGTTCCTATGAAATGACCATTAGCACGGGCTTTAAAGCTGCTTTTGCAGGTAACTGCCAGAGGGCAGCAGCCTTTCTATGTTCCCCACCCTGGTAACTAGGGAAAAGCCCTTGCGGCCTGTGGTGTTTCTCGGTTAAAAATTAGAGTGGAGTGTGCCTGGAGAAACCCACACAAGCTGATGTCTCCTTACTTTTCTTGGATTTTTAAATGTAATTTTTATTTTTTATTGGAGTAATTTTCCACTGTGTACGTGGACCACTTCTACTTTGTGCATTCTTCGGTTGATGGACATTTTCATTTCTTCCAAGTGTTGGCTATGGTAAATATTGTTGGAGTGCAGAATTGCCAGCCTGTGACTTTTTGATTCTCATTTTCTCAGGTGATAGGCCCAGCAGTGTGTGCGATTCATTGACTGGTAGCACCGTGTTTCCCTTTTCAAAGCACCTCCTTTGTGTTTTCATTAGTGGCTCTTACCACGTCCCCCTTAGAATCGAGGGTACGCATTTCTCCACAATCGCTTCAGCATTTATTGTTTGCAGCATTTATGCTAATGGCCCTACTGGCTGCTGTGAGCTGATAGGTTTTTGTAATTTGGGTTTGCATGTATTTGAAAATTCGTAAAACTCATCATTTTTCTCCGCCGTTTTCTTTTCTGTTACAAAAAGGAAACAAATGGGAGTACATTATAACTCTGGAAACTGTCTTCTTAGAAGTTTGCCCTCTTTTGAATTTTTTGGTCGATTTTCCACCCCAGAGTTTTTTTAGAGAGCAGGTGTCATTTCCCGAACTGCAAGTTTGGTGAATATTTATTGACCTTTAGAAATGGGTTTAAAGCTGCTGTTGTGGGAAGTGGCCTCAAGCAGGCAGCATTTCTCCATTCCCAAATCTGGTTTCTAGGGCAGCAGAGCCTTTCTGGAAGTCGTGTTCCTAGGTTGTAAATTACATTGGAATGTGCATGGAGAAACCCCCATAAGTTTATGTCTCATTATTTTTTCTTGGTTTTAAAAATTTTTTTAATTGTGGTAAAGCTTAGAATATTGTTTGTCCTAGGTGTACACAATCTGGTTCATTTGTAGATTATATATGTCTATTCAAGTACAGATCCTCTTCCCATGTAAAATGTTACAGAATGTTCCGCAGACCTCCCTTGCTATATGGTCGGTCTTTTTGAGATATGTATATAATATGTGTTTGTATACATATAGTAACACTAATCTTAATTTATCCATTCACTCCACCTTTCCTTTTAGATGAGCATAGTTTGTTTTCTAAGTCTGTGAGTGTCTTTCTCTGTGGAAATATGTTCATTTGTGTCAGTTATTAGATAACGCCTATAAGTGATATCATAGAATATAGGTCTTTTGCTTTTGGACTTACCTCATGTTTCGTGATTATCTCCAGACTCATTTGTGGTGCCTCAGAGAGCAATGGTTCATTGTTTTCCATGGCTAATATTCCATTGTGTACATGGACCACTTCTTCTTTATCCATTCACCTCTTGTTGGATATTTTGATTGCTTCACGGTCTTGGCTATTGTGAATAAGGCTGCACTGCAGCTTTTGCGGCCTGTGTCTTCTCGATTCTTGTCTTCTCAGGTGAGAGGTCCAATGGCGTGCCTGCTGGATTGAATGGTACCTCCATTTTTACTTTTAAACACAGCTCCTTTCTATTCTCATTATTGGCTGTTACCCTTTTATGTCTCAACAGCAGGTAGAGGGTTCACAGTTCTCTAAAACCCCTTCAGCATTTATTGTTCGTAGACTTTTTGCTGATGGTAAGTCGATTGGTGTAAGTTGAAAACTTTTTGTAGATTAGATTACATCGGTCTAACACTCCCTGAGGTTGAGCTTTTATCCATTTTCCTTTTTTTTTAAAAGAGCGTCAGTAAAACGTAACTCTTCATATTCTCTTCTTGAAACATTTGCCTGTTTTGAAATTTTTTGTCCATTCCCTACTTCAGCACAATTTTTTAGGGCAGGTGGCCTTACAGCCCTGAGTCCTTGTGAATGTTAAGTGACCATTAGCTGTGAGTTTAAAGCTGCTCTTGCAGGAAACGGCCACAAGGTGGCAGCATTTCTCCTTTACCAAATTTGGTTACTAGGGAAACAGAGCCTTAATGGAAGTGGTGTTCTAGGTTGTATATTAGAATGGAATATGCCAGGAAAAAGCCCTTTAAGTTTATGTCTCATTACTTCTTGTTCATATTTGTAATTTACTTTTTATTTTTTATCCCAGCAAATTTGATTACAATGGTTTGTTTGCTCTAGGTGTGCAAGATGTGGTTCTTTCACACATATACAGGTATCTATTTTTCCTCGCATCCTTTTCCCATGTAGGTTATGGCACAATGTTGAGTAGTCTTCTCCTGGTCTTCCGTACGTCTTTGGTGGTTATATATTTCACATGGTTTGTATATCTCTGTTAACCTCAATATGGTAATGTATCCAATCCTCATCCCTTTCTATTTGGTGAACCATAAGTTTTTAAATGAATCTGCGATTGCCTCTCTCTGTGGAAATATCTTCATTGGTATCAATTTTTAAGTAACTCCTAAAAGTGATATGATAGGCTATGTGACTTTTGCTTTCTCACTTACTACAGGGGGCGTGATTACGTCTAGACTCATCTATGGTGCTGCAAATGGCATTGTTTCATTTTTTTCAGTAGCGAATATTCCATCTGTACATGGAGGAGTTCTTCTGTGTCCACCCATCTGTTGGTGGACTTTTTGGTTACTTCCATATCTTGGCTATTGTGATACTGTGCAATGCAGATTTGCCTGCCTGTGTCTTTCCAATTCTGTCTTCTTAGATTATAGGTCGAGGAGTGGGCCTGCTAGGTCATATGGTAGCTCAATGTTTACCTTTTTAAGGCACCTCCTTTCTGTTCTCATCTGTGGCCCTTTCCAACTTACGTCCCACTTGAAGTTGAGGGTATACATTTCTCCACAACACCTTCAGCATTTATTGTTTGTAGTTTTCTTGCTGATGGTTACTCTGGCAATTGTGAGCTGATACCTCTTTGTGGTTGAATTCGCATGTGCCTCAAAATCCGTTGAAATTGAGCTTTAAGGCATGTCCTTTTTATTTTTCAAGCTGTGATTACCCCTTAGTTCTTCAAAGTGTTCTCTTAAAGTATGTGTCACATTTTGAAATGTTTTGGCCATTACCTCCCTCAAGACATTTTGAGGGCAGGTTTCATTTACAGTTCTGCAGTACTTGTTCCTATGAAATGACCATTAGCACAGGCTTTAAAGCTGCTTTTGCAGGTAACTGCCAGAGGGAAGCAGCCTTTCTATTTTCCCCACCCTGGTAACTGGGGAAAAGCCCTTGCAGCCTGTGGTGTTTCTCGGTTAAAAATTAGAGTGGAGTGTGCCTGGAGAAACCCACACAAGCTGATGTCTCCTTATTTTTGTTGGATTTTTACATGTAATTTTTATTTTTTATTGGAGTAATTTTCCACTGTGTACATGGACCACTTCTGCATTGTGCATTCCTCGGTTGATGGACATTTTCATTGCTTCCAAGTGTTGGCTATGGTAAATATTGTTGGAGTGCAGGATTGCCAGCCTGTGACTTTTTGATTCTCATTTTCTCAGGTGATAGGCCCAGCAGTGGGTGTGATTGACTGACTGGTAGCACCGTTTTTCCCTTTTCAAAGCACCTTCTTTGTGTTTTCATTAGTGGCACTTATTACGTCCCCTTTAGAATCGAGGGTACACATTTCTCCACAATCGCTTCAGCATTTATTGTTTGCAGAATTTATGCCAATGCCCCTACTGGCTGCTGTGAGCTGATAGGGTTTTGTAATTTGGGTTTGCATGTCTTTGAAAATTCGTAAAACTCATCATTTTTCTCCGCCGTTTTCTTTTCTGTTAAAAAAAGGAAACAAATGGGAGTACATTATAACTCTTGATATTGTCTTCTTGGAAGGTTGCCCTCTTTTGAATTTTTTGGTCGATTTTCCACCTCAGACTTTTTTTAGAGAGCAGGTGTCATTTCCCGAACTGCAAGTTTGGTGAATATTTAGTGACCTTTAGCAATGTGTTTAAAGCTGCTGTTGTGGGAAGTGGCCTAAAGGAGGCAGCATTTCTCCATTCCCAAATCTGGTTACTAGGGCAGCAGAGCCTTTCTGGAAGTCGTGTTCCTAGGTTGTAAATTACATTGGAATGTGCATGGAGAAACCCCCATAAGTTTATGTCTCATTATTTCTTCTTGGTTTTAAATTTTTTTTTAATTGGGGTAAAGCTTAGAATATTGTTTCTCCTAGGTGTAAACAATCTGGTTCATCTGTACATTATATATGTCTATTCAAGTACAGATCCTCTTCCCATGTAAAATATTACAGAGGGTTCCGCAGACTTCCTTGCTGTATGGTCGGTATTTTTGAGATATGTATGTAATATGTGTTTGTATACATATAGTAACACTAATCTTAATTTATCCATTCACTCCACCTTTCCTTTTAGATGAGCATAGTTTTCTAAATCTGTGAGTGTCTTTCTCTGTGGAAATATGTTCATTTGTGTCAGTTATTAGATAACGCCTATAGGTGATATCATAGAATACAGGTCTTTTGCTTTCCGAGTTACCTCATGTTTCGTGATTATCTCCAGACTCATTTGTGGTGCGTCAAAGAGCAATGGTTCATTGTCTTCCATGGCTAATATTCCATTGTGTACATGGACCACTTCTTCTTTATCCATTCACCTGTTGGTGGACATTTTGGTTGCTTCACTGTCTTGGCTATTGTGAATAAGGCTGCACTGCAGCTTTTGCGGCCTGTGTCTTCTCCATTCTTGTCTTCTCAGGTGAGAGGTCCAATGGTGCGCCTGCTGGATTGAATGATACCTCCATTTTTACTTTTAAACACAGCTCCTTTCGGTTCTCATTATTGGCTGTTACCGTTTTACGTCTCACCAGCAGGTAGAGGGTACACAGTTCTCTAAAACCCCTTCAGCATTTATTGTTTATAGACTTTTTGCTGATGGTCATTCGACTGATGTAAGTTGAAACTTTTTGTAGATTAGATTGCATGCGTCTAACACTCCCTGAGGTTGAGCTTTTATCCATTTTCCTTTTTTTTAAAAAGTGTGTGAGTAAAACTTAAGTCTTCATAATCTCTTCTTGAAACATTTGCCTGTTTTGAATTTTTTGTCCATTCCCTACTTCAGCACAATTTTTTAGGGCAGGTGTCCTTTACAGCCGAGTCCTTGTGAATGTTAAGTGACCATTAGCTGTGAGTTTAAAGCTGCTCTTGCAGGAAACGGCCACAAGGTGGCAGCATTTCTCCTTTACCAAATTTGGTTACTAGGGAAACAGAGCCTTAATGGAAGTGGTGTTCTAGGTTGTATATTAGAATGGAATATGCCAGGAAAAAGCCCTTTAAGCTTATGTCTCATTACTTCTTGTTTATATTTGTAATTTACTTTTTATTTTTTATCCCAGCAAATTTGATTACAATGGTTTGTTTGCTCTCGGTGTGCAAGATGTGGTTCTTTCACACATATACAGGTATCTATTTTTCCTCGCATCCTTTTCCCATGTAGGTTATGGCACAATGTTGAGTAGTCTTCTCCTGGTCTTCCGTACGTCTTTGGTGGTTATATATTTCACATGGTTTGTACATCTCTGTTAACCCCAATATGGTAATGTATCCAATCCTCATCCCTTTCTATTTGGTGAACCATAAGTTTTTAAATGAATCTTCGATTGCCTCTCTCTGTGGAAATATCTTCATTGGTATCAATTTTTAAGTAACTCCTAAAAGTGATATGATAGGATATGTGTCTTTTGCTTTCTCACTTACTACAGGTGGCGTGATTTCGACTAGACTCATCTATGGTGCTGCAAATGGCATTGTTTCATTTTTTCACTACCTCATATTCCATCTGCACAGGTAGCAGTTCTTCTTTGTCCGCCCATCTGTCGGTGGACCTTTTGGTTACTTCCGTATCTTGGCTATTGTAATACTATGCAATGCAGACTTGCATACCTGTGTCCTTCCAATTCTGTCTTCTTAGTTTATAGGTCCAGGAATAGGTCTGCTGGATCCTATGGTAGCTCAATGTTTACCTTTTAAAGGCACCTCTATTCTGTTCTCTTTAGTGGCTCTTTCCAGGTTACGTCCCACATAAAGTTGAGGGTATGCATTTCTTCCCAGCACCTTCAACATTTATTCTTTGTAGTTTTTGCTGATGGTTCTTCTGAGTGGTGTGAGCTGATACCTCTTTGTGGTTGAATTTGCATGTGTCTCATAATGCGTTGAAATTGAGCTTTTAGACATGTCCTTTTTATTTTTCCAGCTATGATTAGAGCTTATTTCTTCAAAGTGTTTTCTTAAAGTATGTGTCACCATTTGAAATATTTTGGCCATTACCTCCCTCAAGACATTTTGAGGGCAAGTTTCATTTACAGTTCTGCAGTACTTGTTCCTATGAAATGACCATTAGCACGGGCTTTAAAGCTGCTTTTGCAGGTAACTGCCAGAGGGCAGCAGCCTTTCTATGTTCCCCACCCTGGTAACTAGGGAAAAGCCCTTGCGGCCTGTGGTGTTTCTCGGTTAAAAATTAGAGTGGAGTGTGCCTGGAGAAACCCACACAAGCTGATGTCTCCTTACTTTTCTTGGATTTTTAAATGTAATTTTTATTTTTTATTGGAGTAATTTTCCACTGTGTACGTGGACCACTTCTACTTTGTGCATTCTTCGGTTGATGGACATTTTCATTTCTTCCAAGTGTTGGCTATGGTAAATATTGTTGGAGTGCAGAATTGCCAGCCTGTGACTTTTTGATTCTCATTTTCTCAGGTGATAGGCCCAGCAGTGTGTGCGATTCATTGACTGGTAGCACCGTGTTTCCCTTTTCAAAGCACCTCCTTTGTGTTTTCATTAGTGGCTCTTACCACGTCCCCCTTAGAATCGAGGGTACGCATTTCTCCACAATCGCTTCAGCATTTATTGTTTGCAGCATTTATGCTAATGGCCCTACTGGCTGCTGTGAGCTGATAGGTTTTTGTAATTTGGGTTTGCATGTATTTGAAAATTCGTAAAACTCATTATTTTTCTCCGCCGTTTTCTTTTCTGTTACAAAAAGGAAACAAATGGGAGTACATTATAACTCTGGAAACTGTCTTCTTAGAAGGTTGCCCTCTTTTGAATTTTTTGGTCGATTTTCCACCCCAGAGTTTTTTTAGAGAGCAGGTGTCATTTCCCGAACTGCAAGTTTGGTGAATATTTATTGACCTTTAGAAATGGGTTTAAAGCTGCTGTTGTGGGAAGTGGCCTCAAGCAGGCAGCATTTCTCCATTCCCAAATCTGGTTTCTAGGGCAGCAGAGCCTTTCTGGAAGTCGTGTTCCTAGGTTGTAAATTACATTGGAATGTGCATGGAGAAACCCCCATAAGTTTATGTCTCATTATTTTTTCTTGGTTTTAAAAATTTTTTTAATTGTGGTAAAGCTTAGAATATTGTTTGTCCTAGGTGTACACAATCTGGTTCATTTGTAGATTATATATGTCTATTCAAGTACAGATCCTCTTCCCATGTAAAATGTTACAGAATGTTCCGCAGACCTCCCTTGCTATATGGTCGGTCTTTTTGAGATATGTATATAATATGTGTTTGTATACATATAGTAACACTAATCTTAATTTATCCATTCACTCCACCTTTCCTTTTAGATGAGCATAGTTTGTTTTCTAAGTCTGTGAGTGTCTTTCTCTGTGGAAATATGTTCATTTGTGTCAGTTATTAGATAACGCCTATAAGTGATATCATAGAATATAGGTCTTTTGCTTTTGGACTTACCTCATGTTTCGTGATTATCTCCAGACTCATTTGTGGTGCCTCAGAGAGCAATGGTTCATTGTTTTCCATGGCTAATATTCCATTGTGTACATGGACCACTTCTTCTTTATCCATTCACCTCTTGTTGGATATTTTGATTGCTTCACGGTCTTGGCTATTGTGAATAAGGCTGCACTGCAGCTTTTGCGGCCTGTGTCTTCTCGATTCTTGTCTTCTCAGGTGAGAGGTCCAATGGCGTGCCTGCTGGATTGAATGGTACCTCCATTTTTACTTTTAAACACAGCTCCTTTCTATTCTCATTATTGGCTGTTACCCTTTTATGGCTCAACAGCAGGTAGAGGGTTCACAGTTCTCTAAAACCCCTTCAGCATTTATTGTTCGTAGACTTTTTGCTGATGGTAAGTCGATTGGTGTAAGTTGAAAACTTTTTGTAGATTAGATTACATCGGTCTAACACTCCCTGAGGTTGAGCTTTTATCCATTTTCCTTTTTTTTTAAAAGAGCGTCAGTAAAACGTAACTCTTCATATTCTCTTCTTGAAACATTTGCCTGTTTTGAAATTTTTTGTCCATTCCCTACTTCAGCACAATTTTTTAGGGCAGGTGGCCTTACAGCCCTGAGTCCTTGTGAATGTTAAGTGACCATTAGCTGTGAGTTTAAAGCTGCTCTTGCAGGAAACGGCCACAAGGTGGCAGCATTTCTCCTTTACCAAATTTGGTTACTAGGGAAACAGAGCCTTAATGGAAGTGGTGTTCTAGGTTGTATATTAGAATGGAATATGCCAGGAAAAAGCCCTTTAAGTTTATGTCTCATTACTTCTTGTTCATATTTGTAATTTACTTTTTATTTTTTATCCCAGCAAATTTGATTACAATGGTTTGTTTGCTCTAGGTGTGCAAGATGTGGTTCTTTCACACATATACAGGTATCTATTTTTCCTCGCATCCTTTTCCCATGTAGGTTATGGCACAATGTTGAGTAGTCTTCTCCTGGTCTTCCGTACGTCTTTGGTGGTTATATATTTCACATGGTTTGTATATCTCTGTTAACCTCAATATGGTAATGTATCCAATCCTCATCCCTTTCTATTTGGTGAACCATAAGTTTTTAAATGAATCTGCGATTGCCTCTCTCTGTGGAAATATCTTCATTGGTATCAATTTTTAAGTAACTCCTAAAAGTGATATGATAGGCTATGTGACTTTTGCTTTCTCACTTACTACAGGGGGCGTGATTACGTCTAGACTCATCTATGGTGCTGCAAATGGCATTGTTTCATTTTTTTCAGTAGCGAATATTCCATCTGTACATGGAGGAGTTCTTCTGTGTCCACCCATCTGTTGGTGGACTTTTTGGTTACTTCCATATCTTGGCTATTGTGATACTGTGCAATGCAGATTTGCCTGCCTGTGTCTTTCCAATTCTGTCTTCTTAGATTATAGGTCGAGGAGTGGGCCTGCTAGGTCATATGGTAGCTCAATGTTTACCTTTTTAAGGCACCTCCTTTCTGTTCTCATCTGTGGCCCTTTCCAACTTACGTCCCACTTGAAGTTGAGGGTATACATTTCTCCACAACACCTTCAGCATTTATTGTTTGTAGTTTTCTTGCTGATGGTTACTCTGGCAATTGTGAGCTGATACCTCTTTGTGGTTGAATTCGCATGTGCCTCAAAATCCGTTGAAATTGAGCTTTAAGGCATGTCCTTTTTATTTTTCAAGCTGTGATTACCCCTTAGTTCTTCAAAGTGTTCTCTTAAAGTATGTGTCACATTTTGAAATGTTTTGGCCATTACCTCCCTCAAGACATTTTGAGGGCAGGTTTCATTTACAGTTCTGCAGTACTTGTTCCTATGAAATGACCATTAGCACAGGCTTTAAAGCTGCTTTTGCAGGTAACTGCCAGAGGGAAGCAGCCTTTCTATTTTCCCCACCCTGGTAACTGGGGAAAAGCCCTTGCAGCCTGTGGTGTTTCTCGGTTAAAAATTAGAGTGGAGTGTGCCTGGAGAAACCCACACAAGCTGATGTCTCCTTATTTTTGTTGGATTTTTACATGTAATTTTTATTTTTTATTGGAGTAATTTTCCACTGTGTACATGGACCACTTCTGCATTGTGCATTCCTCGGTTGATGGACATTTTCATTGCTTCCAAGTGTTGGCTATGGTAAATATTGTTGGAGTGCAGGATTGCCAGCCTGTGACTTTTTGATTCTCATTTTCTCAGGTGATAGGCCCAGCAGTGGGTGTGATTGACTGACTGGTAGCACCGTTTTTCCCTTTTCAAAGCACCTTCTTTGTGTTTTCATTAGTGGCACTTATTACGTCCCCTTTAGAATCGAGGGTACACATTTCTCCACAATCGCTTCAGCATTTATTGTTTGCAGAATTTATGCCAATGCCCCTACTGGCTGCTGTGAGCTGATAGGGTTTTGTAATTTGGGTTTGCATGTCTTTGAAAATTCGTAAAACTCATCATTTTTCTCCGCCGTTTTCTTTTCTGTTAAAAAAAGGAAACAAATGGGAGTACATTATAACTCTTGATATTGTCTTCTTGGAAGGTTGCCCTCTTTTGAATTTTTTGGTCGATTTTCCACCTCAGACTTTTTTTAGAGAGCAGGTGTCATTTCCCGAACTGCAAGTTTGGTGAATATTTAGTGACCTTTAGCAATGTGTTTAAAGCTGCTGTTGTGGGAAGTGGCCTAAAGGAGGCAGCATTTCTCCATTCCCAAATCTGGTTACTAGGGCAGCAGAGCCTTTCTGGAAGTCGTGTTCCTAGGTTGTAAATTACATTGGAATGTGCATGGAGAAACCCCCATAAGTTTATGTCTCATTATTTCTTCTTGGTTTTAAATTTTTTTTTAATTGGGGTAAAGCTTAGAATATTGTTTCTCCTAGGTGTAAACAATCTGGTTCATCTGTACATTATATATGTCTATTCAAGTACAGATCCTCTTCCCATGTAAAATATTACAGAGGGTTCCGCAGACTTCCTTGCTGTATGGTCGGTA
Source organism: Eschrichtius robustus (assembly GCF_028021215.1). Taxonomy (NCBI): domain Eukaryota; kingdom Metazoa; phylum Chordata; class Mammalia; order Artiodactyla; family Eschrichtiidae; genus Eschrichtius; species Eschrichtius robustus. Next base: position 36,038 of record NW_027175586.1, read on the forward strand.
TTTTTGAGATATGTATGTAATATGTGTTTGTATACATATAGTAACACTAATCTTAATTTATCCATTCACTCCACCTTTCCTTTTAGATGAGCATAGTTTTCTAAATCTGTGAGTGTCTTTCTCTGTGGAAATATGTTCATTTGTGTCAGTTATTAGATAACGCCTATAGGTGATATCATAGAATACAGGTCTTTTGCTTTCCGAGTTACCTCATGTTTCGTGATTATCTCCAGACTCATTTGTGGTGCGTCAAAGAGCAATGGTTCATTGTCTTCCATGGCTAATATTCCATTGTGTACATGGACCACTTCTTCTTTATCCATTCACCTGTTGGTGGACATTTTGGTTGCTTCACTGTCTTGGCTATTGTGAATAAGGCTGCACTGCAGCTTTTGCGGCCTGTGTCTTCTCCATTCTTGTCTTCTCAGGTGAGAGGTCCAATGGTGCGCCTGCTGGATTGAATGATACCTCCATTTTTACTTTTAAACACAGCTCCTTTCGGTTCTCATTATTGGCTGTTACCGTTTTACGTCTCACCAGCAGGTAGAGGGTACACAGTTCTCTAAAACCCCTTCAGCATTTATTGTTTATAGACTTTTTGCTGATGGTCATTCGACTGATGTAAGTTGAAACTTTTTGTAGATTAGATTGCATGCGTCTAACACTCCCTGAGGTTGAGCTTTTATCCATTTTCCTTTTTTTTAAAAAGTGTGTGAGTAAAACTTAAGTCTTCATAATCTCTTCTTGAAACATTTGCCTGTTTTGAATTTTTTGTCCATTCCCTACTTCAGCACAATTTTTTAGGGCAGGTGTCCTTTACAGCCGAGTCCTTGTGAATGTTAAGTGACCATTAGCTGTGAGTTTAAAGCTGCTCTTGCAGGAAACGGCCACAAGGTGGCAGCATTTCTCCTTTACCAAATTTGGTTACTAGGGAAACAGAGCCTTAATGGAAGTGGTGTTCTAGGTTGTATATTAGAATGGAATATGCCAGGAAAAAGCCCTTTAAGCTTATGTCTCATTACTTCTTGTTTATATTTGTAATTTACTTTTTATTTTTTATCCCAGCAAATTTGATTACAATGGTTTGTTTGCTCTCGGTGTGCAAGATGTGGTTCTTTCACACATATACAGGTATCTATTTTTCCTCGCATCCTTTTCCCATGTAGGTTATGGCACAATGTTGAGTAGTCTTCTCCTGGTCTTCCGTACGTCTTTGGTGGTTATATATTTCACATGGTTTGTACATCTCTGTTAACCCCAATATGGTAATGTATCCAATCCTCATCCCTTTCTATTTGGTGAACCATAAGTTTTTAAATGAATCTTCGATTGCCTCTCTCTGTGGAAATATCTTCATTGGTATCAATTTTTAAGTAACTCCTAAAAGTGATATGATAGGATATGTGTCTTTTGCTTTCTCACTTACTACAGGTGGCGTGATTTCGACTAGACTCATCTATGGTGCTGCAAATGGCATTGTTTCATTTTTTCACTACCTCATATTCCATCTGCACAGGTAGCAGTTCTTCTTTGTCCGCCCATCTGTCGGTGGACCTTTTGGTTACTTCCGTATCTTGGCTATTGTAATACTATGCAATGCAGACTTGCATACCTGTGTCCTTCCAATTCTGTCTTCTTAGTTTATAGGTCCAGGAATAGGTCTGCTGGATCCTATGGTAGCTCAATGTTTACCTTTTAAAGGCACCTCTATTCTGTTCTCTTTAGTGGCTCTTTCCAGGTTACGTCCCACATAAAGTTGAGGGTATGCATTTCTTCCCAGCACCTTCAGCATTTATACTTTGTAGTTTTTGCTGATGGTTATTCTGAGTGGTGTGAGCTGATACCTCTTTGTGGTTGAATTTGCATGTGTCTCATAATGCGTTGAAATTGAGCTTTTAGACATGTCCTTTTTATTTTTCCAGCTATGATTAAAGCTTATTTCTTCATAGTGTTTTCTTAAAGTATGTGTCACCATTTGAAATATTTTGGCCATTACCTCCCTCAAGACATTTTGAGGGCAAGTTTCATTTACAGTTCTGCAGTACTTGTTCCTATGAAATGACCATTAGCACGGGCTTTAAAGCTGCTTTTGCAGGTAACTGCCAGAGGGCAGCTGCCTTTCTATGTTCCCCACCCTGGTAACTGGGGAAAAGCCCTTGCGGCCTGTGGTGTTTCTCGGTTAAAAATTAGAGTGGAGTGTGCCTGGAGAAACCCACACAAGCTGATGTCTCCTTACTTTTGTTGGATTTTTAAATGTAATTTTTATTTTTTATTGGAGTAATTTTCCACTGTGTACGTGGACCACTTCTACTTTGTGCATTCCTCGGTTGATGGACATTTTCATTTCTTCCAAGTGTTGGCTATGGTTCATATTGTTGGAGTGCAGAATTGCCAGCCTGTGACTTTTTGATTCTCATTTTCTCAGGTGATAGGCCCAGCAGTGTGTGCGATTCATTGACTGGTAGCACCGTGTTTCCCTTTTCAAAGCACCTCCTTTGTGTTTTCATTAGTGGCTCTTACCACGTCCCCCTTAGAATCGAGGGTACGCATTTCTCCACAATCGCTTCAGCATTTATTGTTTGCAGCATTTATGCTAATGGCCCTACTGGATGCTGTGAGCTGATAGGTTTTTGTAATTTGGGTTTGCATGTATTTGAAAATTCGTAAAACTCATTATTTTTCTCCGCCGTTTTCTTTTCTGTTACAAAAAGGAAACAAATGGGAGTACATTATAACTCTGGAAACTGTCTTCTTAGAAGGTTGCCCTCTTTTGAATTTTTTGGTCGATTTTCCACCCCAGAGTTTTTTTAGAGAGCAGGTGTCATTTCCCGAACTGCAAGTTTGGTGAATATTTATTGACCTTTAGAAATGGGTTTAAAGCTGCTGTTGTGGGAAGTGGCCTCAAGCAGGCAGCATTTCTCCATTCCCAAATCTGGTTTCTAGGGCAGCAGAGCCTTTCTGGAAGTCGTGTTCCTAGGTTGTAAATTACATTGGAATGTGCATGGAGAAACCCCCATAAGTTTATGTCTCATTATTTTTTCTTGGTTTTAAAAATTTTTTTAATTGTGGTAAAGCTTAGAATATTGTTTGTCCTAGGTGTACACAATCTGGTTCATTTGTAGATTATATATGTCTATTCAAGTACAGATCCTCTTCCCATGTAAAATGTTACAGAATGTTCCGCAGACCTCCCTTGCTATATGGTCGGTCTTTTTGAGATATGTATATAATATGTGTTTGTATACATATAGTAACACTAATCTTAATTTATCCATTCACTCCACCTTTCCTTTTAGATGAGCATAGTTTGTTTTCTAAGTCTGTGAGTGTCTTTCTCTGTGGAAATATGTTCATTTGTGTCAGTTATTAGATAACGCCTATAAGTGATATCATAGAATATAGGTCTTTTGCTTTTGGACTTACCTCATGTTTCGTGATTATCTCCAGACTCATTTGTGGTGCCTCAGAGAGCAATGGTTCATTGTTTTCCATGGCTAATATTCCATTGTGTACATGGACCACTTCTTCTTTATCCATTCACCTCTTGTTGGATATTTTGATTGCTTCACGGTCTTGGCTATTGTGAATAAGGCTGCACTGCAGCTTTTGCGGCCTGTGTCTTCTCGATTCTTGTCTTCTCAGGTGAGAGGTCCAATGGCGTGCCTGCTGGATTGAATGGTACCTCCATTTTTACTTTTAAACACAGCTCCTTTCTATTCTCATTATTGGCTGTTACCCTTTTATGGCTCAACAGCAGGTAGAGGGTTCACAGTTCTCTAAAACCCCTTCAGCATTTATTGTTCGTAGACTTTTTGCTGATGGTAAGTCGATTGGTGTAAGTTGAAAACTTTTTGTAGATTAGATTACATCGGTCTAACACTCCCTGAGGTTGAGCTTTTATCCATTTTCCTTTTTTTTTAAAAGAGCGTCAGTAAAACGTAACTCTTCATATTCTCTTCTTGAAACATTTGCCTGTTTTGAAATTTTTTGTCCATTCCCTACTTCAGCACAATTTTTTAGGGCAGGTGGCCTTACAGCCCTGAGTCCTTGTGAATGTTAAGTGACCATTAGCTGTGAGTTTAAAGCTGCTCTTGCAGGAAACGGCCACAAGGTGGCAGCATTTCTCCTTTACCAAATTTGGTTACTAGGGAAACAGAGCCTTAATGGAAGTGGTGTTCTAGGTTGTATATTAGAATGGAATATGCCAGGAAAAAGCCCTTTAAGTTTATGTCTCATTACTTCTTGTTCATATTTGTAATTTACTTTTTATTTTTTATCCCAGCAAATTTGATTACAATGGTTTGTTTGCTCTAGGTGTGCAAGATGTGGTTCTTTCACACATATACAGGTATCTATTTTTCCTCGCATCCTTTTCCCATGTAGGTTATGGCACAATGTTGAGTAGTCTTCTCCTGGTCTTCCGTACGTCTTTGGTGGTTATATATTTCACATGGTTTGTATATCTCTGTTAACCTCAATATGGTAATGTATCCAATCCTCATCCCTTTCTATTTGGTGAACCATAAGTTTTTAAATGAATCTGCGATTGCCTCTCTCTGTGGAAATATCTTCATTGGTATCAATTTTTAAGTAACTCCTAAAAGTGATATGATAGGATATGTGTCTTTTGCTTTCTCACTTACTACAGGGGGCGTGATTACGTCTAGACTCATCTATGGTGCTGCAAATGGCATTGTTTCATTTTTTTCAGTAGCGAATATTCCATCTGTACATGGAGGAGTTCTTCTGTGTCCACCCATCTGTTGGTGGACTTTTTGGTTACTTCCATATCTTGGCTATTGTGATACTGTGCAATGCAGATTTGCCTGCCTGTGTCTTTCCAATTCTGTCTTCTTAGATTATAGGTCGAGGAGTGGGCCTGCTAGGTCATATGGTAGCTCAATGTTTACCTTTTTAAGGCACCTCCTTTCTGTTCTCATCTGTGGCCCTTTCCAACTTACGTCCCACTTGAAGTTGAGGGTATACATTTCTCCACAACACCTTCAGCATTTATTGTTTGTAGTTTTCTTGCTGATGGTTACTCTGGCAATTGTGAGCTGATACCTCTTTGTGGTTGAATTCGCATGTGCCTCAAAATCCGTTGAAATTGAGCTTTAAGGCATGTCCTTTTTATTTTTCAAGCTGTGATTACCCCTTAGTTCTTCAAAGTGTTCTCTTAAAGTATGTGTCACATTTTGAAATGTTTTGGCCATTACCTCCCTCAAGACATTTTGAGGGCAGGTTTCATTTACAGTTCTGCAGTACTTGTTCCTATGAAATGACCATTAGCACAGGCTTTAAAGCTGCTTTTGCAGGTAACTGCCAGAGGGAAGCAGCCTTTCTATTTTCCCCACCCTGGTAACTGGGGAAAAGCCCTTGCAGCCTGTGGTGTTTCTCGGTTAAAAATTAGAGTGGAGTGTGCCTGGAGAAACCCACACAAGCTGATGTCTCCTTATTTTTGTTGGATTTTTACATGTAATTTTTATTTTTTATTGGAGTAATTTTCCACTGTGTACATGGACCACTTCTGCATTGTGCATTCCTCGGTTGATGGACATTTTCATTGCTTCCAAGTGTTGGCTATGGTAAATATTGTTGGAGTGCAGGATTGCCAGCCTGTGACTTTTTGATTCTCATTTTCTCAGGTGATAGGCCCAGCAGTGGGTGTGATTGACTGACTGGTAGCACCGTTTTTCCCTTTTCAAAGCACCTTCTTTGTGTTTTCATTAGTGGCACTTATTACGTCCCCTTTAGAATCGAGGGTACACATTTCTCCACAATCGCTTCAGCATTTATTGTTTGCAGAATTTATGCCAATGCCCCTACTGGCTGCTGTGAGCTGATAGGGTTTTGTAATTTGGGTTTGCATGTCTTTGAAAATTCGTAAAACTCATCATTTTTCTCCGCCGTTTTCTTTTCTGTTAAAAAAAGGAAACAAATGGGAGTACATTATAACTCTTGATATTGTCTTCTTGGAAGGTTGCCCTCTTTTGAATTTTTTGGTCGATTTTCCACCTCAGACTTTTTTTAGAGAGCAGGTGTCATTTCCCGAACTGCAAGTTTGGTGAATATTTAGTGACCTTTAGCAATGTGTTTAAAGCTGCTGTTGTGGGAAGTGGCCTAAAGGAGGCAGCATTTCTCCATTCCCAAATCTGGTTACTAGGGCAGCAGAGCCTTTCTGGAAGTCGTGTTCCTAGGTTGTAAATTACATTGGAATGTGCATGGAGAAACCCCCATAAGTTTATGTCTCATTATTTCTTCTTGGTTTTAAATTTTTTTTTAATTGGGGTAAAGCTTAGAATATTGTTTCTCCTAGGTGTAAACAATCTGGTTCATCTGTACATTATATATGTCTATTCAAGTACAGATCCTCTTCCCATGTAAAATATTACAGAGGGTTCCGCAGACTTCCTTGCTGTATGGTCGGTATTTTTGAGATATGTATGTAATATGTGTTTGTATACATATAGTAACACTAATCTTAATTTATCCATTCACTCCACCTTTCCTTTTAGATGAGCATAGTTTTCTAAATCTGTGAGTGTCTTTCTCTGTGGAAATATGTTCATTTGTGTCAGTTATTAGATAACGCCTATAGGTGATATCATAGAATACAGGTCTTTTGCTTTCCGAGTTACCTCATGTTTCGTGATTATCTCCAGACTCATTTGTGGTGCGTCAAAGAGCAATGGTTCATTGTCTTCCATGGCTAATATTCCATTGTGTACATGGACCACTTCTTCTTTATCCATTCACCTGTTGGTGGACATTTTGGTTGCTTCACTGTCTTGGCTATTGTGAATAAGGCTGCACTGCAGCTTTTGCGGCCTGTGTCTTCTCCATTCTTGTCTTCTCAGGTGAGAGGTCCAATGGTGCGCCTGCTGGATTGAATGATACCTCCATTTTTACTTTTAAACACAGCTCCTTTCGGTTCTCATTATTGGCTGTTACCGTTTTACGTCTCACCAGCAGGTAGAGGGTACACAGTTCTCTAAAACCCCTTCAGCATTTATTGTTTATAGACTTTTTGCTGATGGTCATTCGACTGATGTAAGTTGAAACTTTTTGTAGATTAGATTGCATGCGTCTAACACTCCCTGAGGTTGAGCTTTTATCCATTTTCCTTTTTTTTAAAAAGTGTGTGAGTAAAACTTAAGTCTTCATAATCTCTTCTTGAAACATTTGCCTGTTTTGAATTTTTTGTCCATTCCCTACTTCAGCACAATTTTTTAGGGCAGGTGTCCTTTACAGCCGAGTCCTTGTGAATGTTAAGTGACCATTAGCTGTGAGTTTAAAGCTGCTCTTGCAGGAAACGGCCACAAGGTGGCAGCATTTCTCCTTTACCAAATTTGGTTACTAGGGAAACAGAGCCTTAATGGAAGTGGTGTTCTAGGTTCTATATTAGAATGGAATATGCCAGGAAAAAGCCCTTTAAGTTTATGTCTCATTACTTCTTGTTCATATTTGTAATTTACTTTTTATTTTTTATCCCAGCAAATTTGATTACAATGGTTTGTTTGCTCTCGGTGTGCAAGATGTGGTTCTTTCACACATATACAGGTATCTATTTTTCCTCGCATCCTTTTCCCATGTAGGTTATGGCACAATGTTGAGTAGTCTTCTCCTGGTCTTCCGTACGTCTTTGGTGGTTATATATTTCACATGGTTTGTATATCTCTGTTAACCCCAATATGGTAATGTATCCAATCCTCATCCCTTTCTATTTGGTGAACCATAAGTTTTTAAATGAATCTTCGATTGCCTCTCTCTGTGGAAATATCTTCATTGGTATCAATTTTTAAGTAACTCCTAAAAGTGATATGATAGGATATGTGTCTTTTGCTTTCTCACTTACTACAGGTGGCGTGATTTCGACTAGACTCATCTACGGTGCTGCAAATGGCATTGTTTCATTTTTTCACTACCTCATATTCCATCTGCACAGGTAGCAGTTCTTCTTTGTCCGCCCATCTGTCGGTGGACCTTTTGGTTACTTCCGTATCTTGGCTATTGTAATACTATGCAATGCAGATTTGCATACCTGTGTCCTTCCAATTCTGTCTTCTTAGTTTATAGGTCCAGGAATAGGTCTGCTGGATCCTATGGTAGCTCAATGTTTACCTTTTAAAGGCACCTCTATTCTGTTCTCTTTAGTGGCTCTTTCCAGGTTACGTCCCACATAAAGTTGAGGGTATGCATTTCTTCCCAGCACCTTCAACATTTATTCTTTGTAGTTTTTGCTGATGGTTCTTCTGAGTGGTGTGAGCTGATACCTCTTTGTGGTTGAATTTGCATGTGTCTCATAATGCGTTGAAATTGAGCTTTTAGACATGTCCTTTTTATTTTTCCAGCTATGATTAGAGCTTATTTCTTCAAAGTGTTTTCTTAAAGTATGTGTCACCATTTGAAATATTTTGGCCATTACCTCCCTCAAGACATTTTGAGGGCAAGTTTCATTTACAGTTCTGCAGTACTTGTTCCTATGAAATGACCATTAGCACGGGCTTTAAAGCTGCTTTTGCAGGTAACTGCCAGAGGGCAGCAGCCTTTCTATGTTCCCCACCCTGGTAACTGGGGAAAAGCCCTTGCGGCCTGTGGTGTTTCTCGGTTAAAAATTAGAGTGGAGTGTGCCTGGAGAAACCCACACAAGCTGATGTCTCCTTACTTTTGTTGGATTTTTAAATGTAATTTTTATTTTTTATTGGAGTAATTTTCCACTGTGTACGTGGACCACTTCTACTTTGTGCATTCCTCGGTTGATGGACATTTTCATTTCTTCCAAGTGTTGGCTATGGTACATATTGTTGGAGTGCAGAATTGCCAGCCTGTGACTTTTTGATTCTCATTTTCTCAGGTGTTAGGCCCAGCAGTGTGTGTGATTCATTGACTGGTAGCACCTTGTTTCCCTTTTCAAAGCACCTCCTTTGTGTTTTCATTAGTGGCTCTTACCACGTCCCCCTTAGAATCGAGGGTACGCATTTCTCCACAATCGCTTCAGCATTTATTGTTTGCAGCATTTATGCTAATGGCCCTACTGGCTGCTGTGAGCTGATAGGTTTTTGTAATTTGGGTTTGCATGTATTTGAAAATTCGTAAAACTCATTATTTTTCTCCGCCGTTTTCTTTTCTGTTACAAAAAGGAAACAAATGGGAGTACATTATAACTCTTGAAATTGTCTTCTTAGAAGGTTGCCCTCTTTTGAATTTTTTGGTCGATTTTCCACCCCAGAGTTTTTTTAGAGAGCAGGTGTCATTTCCCGAACTGCAAGTTTGGTGAATATTTATTGACCTTTAGAAATGGGTTTAAAGCTTCTGTTGTGGGAAGTGGCCTCAAGCAGGCAGCATTTCTCCATTCCCAAATCTGGTTTCTAGGGCAGCAGAGCCTTTCTGGAAGTCGTGTTCCTAGGTTGTAAATTACATTGGAATGTGCATGGAGAAACCCCCATAAGTTTATGTCTCATTATTTCTTCTTGGTTTTAAAAATTTTTTTAATTGTGGTAAAGCTTAGAATATTGTTTGTCCTAGGTGTACAGAATCTGGTTCATTTGTAAATTATATATGTCTATTCAAGTACAGATCCTCTTCCCATGTAAAATGTTACAGAATGTTCCGCAGACCTCCCTTGCTATATGGTCGGTCTTTTTGAGATATGTATATAATATGTGTTTGTATACATATAGTAACACTAATCTTAATTTATCCATTCACTCCACCTTTCCTTTTAGATGAGCATAGTTTGTTTTCTAAGTCTGTGAGTGTCTTTCTCTGTGGAAATATGTTCATTTGTGTCAGTTATTAGATAACGCCTATAAGTGATATCATAGAATATAGGTCTTTTGCTTTTGGACTTACCTCATGTTTCGTGATTATCTCCAGACTCATTTGTGGTGCCTCAGAGAGCAATGGTTCATTGTTTTCCATGGCTAATATTCCATTGTGTACATGGACCACTTCTTCTTTATCCATTCACCTCTTGTTGGATATTTTGATTGCTTCACGGTCTTGGCTATTGTGAATAAGGCTGCACTGCAGCTTTTGCGGCCTGTGTCTTCTCGATTCTTGTCTTCTCAGGTGAGAGGTCCAATGGCGTGCCTGCTGGATTGAATGGTACCTCCATTTTTACTTTTAAACACAGCTCCTTTCTATTCTCATTATTGGCTGTTACCCTTTTATGTCTCAACAGCAGGTAGAGGGTTCACAGTTCTCTAAAACCCCTTCAGCATTTATTGTTCGTAGACTTTTTGCTGATGGTCAGTCGATTGGTGTAAGTTGAAAACTTTTTGTAGATTAGATTGCATGCGTCTAACACTCCCTGAGGTGGAGCTTTTATCCATTTTCCTTTTTTTTTTAAAGAGCGTCAGTAAAACGTAACTCTTCATATTCTCGTCTTGAAACATTTGCCTGTTTTGAAATTTTTTGTCCATTCCCTACTTCAGCACAATTTTTTAGGGCAGGTGTCCTTACAGCCTTGAGTTCTTGTGAATGTTAAGTGACCATTAGCTGTGACTTTAAAGCTGCTCTTGCAGGAAACGGCCACAAGGTGGCAGCATTTCTCCTTTACCAAATTTGGTTACTAGGGAAACAGAGCCTTAATGGAAGTGGTGTTCTAGGTTGTAAATTAAAATGGAATGTGCCAGGAAAAAGCCCTTTAAGTTTATGTCTCATTACTTCTTGTTCATATTTGTAATTTACTTTTTATTTTTTATCCCAGCAAATTTGATTACAATGGTTTGTTTCTTCTTGGTGTGCAAGATGTGGTTCTTTCACACATATATGTGTATCTACTATTCCTCGCATCCTTTTCCCATTTAGGTTATGACAGAATGTTGAGTAGTCTTCTCCTGGTCTTCCGTACGCCTTTGGTGATTATATATTTCACATGGTTTGTATATCTCTGTTAACCCCAATATGGTAATGTATTCAATCCTCATCCCTTTCTTTTTGGTGAGCCTAAGTTTTTTTAATGAATCTGTGATTGCCTTTCTCTGTGGAAATATCTTCATTGGTATCAATTTTTAAGTAACTCCTAAAAGTGATATGATAGGATATGTGTCTTTTGCTTTCTCACTTACTACAGGTGGCGTGATTTCGACTAGACTCATCTATGGTGCTGCAAATGGCATTGTTTCATTTTTTCACTACCTCATATTCCATCTGCACAGGTAGCAGTTCTTCTTTGTCCGCCCATCTTTCGGTGGACTTTTTGGTTACTTCCGTATCTTGGCTATTGTAATACTATGCAATGCAGATTTGCATACCTGTGTCCTTCCAATTCTGTCTTCTTAGTTTATAGGTCCAGGAATAGGTCTGCTGGATCCTATGGTAGCTCAATGTTTACCTTTTAAAGGCACCTCTATTCTGTTCTCTTTAGTGGCTCTTTCCAGGTTACGTCCCACATAAAGTTGAGGGTATGCATTTCTTCCCAGCACCTTCAGCATTTATTCTTTGTAGTTTTTGCTGATGGTTATTCTGAGTGGTGTGAGCTGATACCTCTTTGTGGTTGAATTTGCATGTGTCTCATAATGCGTTGAAATTGAGCTTTTAGACATGTCCTTTTTATTTTTCCAGCTATGATTAGAGCTTATTTCTTCATAGTGTTTTCTTAAAGTATGTGTCACCATTTGAAATATTTTGGCCATTACCTCCCTCAAGACATTTTGAGGGCAAGTTTCATTTACAGTTCTGCAGTACTTGTTCCTATGAAATGACCATTAGCACGGGCTTTAAAGCTGCTTTTGCAGGTAACTGCCAGAGGGCAGCAGCCTTTCTATGTTCCCCACCCTGGTAACTAGGGAAAAGCCCTTGCGGCCTGTGGTGTTTCTCGGTTAAAAATTAGAGTGGAGTGTGCCTGGAGAAACCCACACAAGCTGATGTCTCCTTACTTTTGTTGGATTTTTAAATGTAATTTTTATTTTTTATTGGAGTAATTTTCCACTGTGTACGTGGACCACTTCTACTTTGTGCATTCCTCGGTTGATGGACATTTTCATTTCTTCCAAGTGTTGGCTATGGTAAATATTGTTGGAGTGCAGAATTGCCAGGCTGTGACTTTTTGATTCTCATTTTCTCAGGTGATAGGCCCAGCAGTGTGTGTGATTCATTGACTGGTAGCACCTTGTTTCCCTTTTCAAAGCACCTCCTTTGTGTTTTCATTAGTGGCTCTTACCACGTCCCCCTTAGAATCGAGGGTACGCATTTCTCCACAATCGCTTCAGCATTTATTGTTTGCAGCATTTATGCTAATGGCCCTACTGGCTGCTGTGAGCTGATAGGTTTTTGTAATTTGGGTTTGCATGTATTTGAAAATTCGTAAAACTCATTATTTTTCTCCGCCGTTTTCTTTTCTGTTACAAAAAGGAAACAAATGGGAGTACATTATAACTCTTGAAATTGTCTTCTTAGAAGGTTGCCCTCTTTTGAATTTTTTGGTCGATTTTCCACCCCAGAGTTTTTTTAGAGAGCAGGTGTCATTTCCCGAACTGCAAGTTTGGTGAATATTTATTGACCTTTAGAAATGGGTTTAAAGCTGCTGTTGTGGGAAGTGGCCTCAAGCAGGCAGCATTTCTCCATTCCCAAATCTGGTTTCTAGGGCAGCAGAGCCTTTCTGGAAGTCGTGTTCCTAGGTTGTAAATTACATTGGAATGTGCATGGAGAAACCCCCATAAGTTTATGTCTCATTATTTCTTCTTGGTTTTAAAAATTTTTTTAATTGTGGTAAAGCTTAGAATATTGTTTGTCCTAGGTGTACACAATCTGGTTCATTTGTAAATTATATATGTCTATTCAAGTACAGATCCTCTTCCCATGTAAAATGTTACAGAATGTTCCGCAGACCTCCCTTGCTATATGGTCGGTCTTTTTGAGATATGTATATAATATGTGTTTGTATACATATAGTAACACTAATCTTAATTTATCCATTCACTCCACCTTTCCTTTTAGATGAGCATAGTTTGTTTTCTAAGTCTGTGAGTGTCTTTCTCTGTGGAAATATGTTCATTTGTGTCAGTTATTAGATAACGCCTATAAGTGATATCATAGAATATAGGTCTTTTGCTTTTGGACTTACCTCATGTTTCGTGATTATCTCCAGACTCATTTGTGGTGCCTCAGAGAGCAATGGTTCATTGTTTTCCATGGCTAATATTCCATTGTGTACATGGACCACTTCTTCTTTATCCATTCACCTCTTGTTGGATATTTTGATTGCTTCACGGTCTTGGCTATTGTGAATAAGGCTGCACTGCAGCTTTTGCGGCCTGTGTCTTCTCGATTCTTGTCTTCTCAGGTGAGAGGTCCAATGGCGTGCCTGCTGGATTGAATGGTACCTCCATTTTTACTTTTAAACACAGCTCCTTTCTATTCTCATTATTGGCTGTTACCCTTTTATGTCTCAACAGCAGGTAGAGGGTTCACAGTTCTCTAAAACCCCTTCAGCATTTATTGTTCGTAGACTTTTTGCTGATGGTCAGTCGATTGGTGTAAGTTGAAAACTTTTTGTAGATTAGATTGCATGCGTCTAACACTCCCTGAGGTGGAGCTTTTATCCATTTTCCTTTTTTTTTTAAAGAGCGTCAGTAAAACGTAACTCTTCATATTCTCTTCTTGAAACATTTGCCAGTTTTGAAATTTTTTGTCCATTCCCTACTTCAGCACAATTTTTTAGGGCAGGTGTCCTTACAGCCTTGAGTTCTTGTGAATGTTAAGTGACCATTAGCTGTGACTTTAAAGCTGCTCTTGCAGGAAACGGCCACAAGGTGGCAGCATTTCTCCTTTACCAAATTTGGTTACTAGGGAAACAGAGCCTTAATGGAAGTGGTGTTCTAGGTTGTAAATTAAAATGGAATGTGCCAGGAAAAAGCCCTTTAAGTTTATGTCTCATTACTTCTTGTTCATATTTGTAATTTAATTTTTATTTTTTATCCCAGCAAATTTGATTACAATGGTTTGTTTCTTCTTGGTGTGCAAGATGTGGTTGTTTCATACATATATGTGTATCTACTCTTCCTCGCATCCTTTTCCTATTTAGGTTATGACAGAATGTTGAGTAGTCTTCTCCTGGTCTTCCGTACGCCTTTGGTGATTATATATTTTACATGGTTTGTATATCTCTGTTAACCCCAATATGGTAATGTATCCAATCCTCATCCCTTTCTTTTTGGTGAGCCTAAGTTTTTTTAATGAATCTGTGATTGCCTTTCTCTGTGGAAATATCTTCATTGGTATCAATTTTTAAGTAACTCCTAAAAGTGATATGATAGGATATGTGTCTTTTGCTTTCTCACTTACTACAGGGGGCGTGATTACGTCTAGACTCATCTATGGTGCTGCAAATGGCATTGTTTCATTTTTTTCAGTAGCGAATATTCCATCTGTACATGGAGGAGTTCTTCTGTGTCCACCCATCTGTTGGTGGACTTTTTGGTTACTTCCATATCTTGGCTATTGTGATACTGTGCAATGCAGATTTGCCTGCCTGTGTCTTTCCAATTCTGTCTTCTTAGATTATAGGTCGAGGAGTGGGCCTGCTAGGTCATATGGTAGCTCAATGCTTACCTTTTTAAGGCACCTCCTTTCTGTTCTCATCTGTGGCCCTTTCCAACTTACGTCCCACTTGAAGTTGAGGGTATACATTTCTCCACAACACCTTCAGCATTTATTGTTTGTAGTTTTCTTGCTGATGGTTACTCTGGCAATTGTGAGCTGATACCTCTTTGTGGTTGAATTCGCATGTGCCTCAAAATCCGTTGAAATTGAGCTTTAAGGCATGTCCTTTTTATTTTTCAAGCTGTGATTACCCCTTAGTTCTTCAAAGTGTTCTCTTAAAGTATGTGTCACATTTTGAAATGTTTTGGCCATTACCTCCCTCAAGACATTTTGAGGGCAGGTTTCATTTACAGTTCTGCAGTACTTGTTCCTATGAAATGACCATTAGCACAGGCTTTAAAGCTGCTTTTGCAGGTAACTGCCAGAGGGCAGCAGCCTTTCTATTTTCCCCACCCTGGTAACTGGGGAAAAGCCCTTGCGGCCTGTGGTGTTTCTCGGTTAAAAATTAGAGTGGAGTGTGCCTGGAGAAACCCACACAAGCTGATGTCTCCTTATTTTTGTTGGATTTTTACATGTAATTTTTATTTTTTATTGGAGTAATTTTCCACTGTGTACATGGACCACTTCTGCATTGTGCATTCCTCGGTTGATGGACATTTTCATTGCTTCCAAGTGTTGGCTATGGTAAATATTGTTGGAGTGCAGGATTGCCAGCCTGTGACTTTTTGATTCTCATTTTCTCAGGTGATAGGCCCAGCAGTGGGTGTGATTGACTGACTGGTAGCACCGTTTTTCCCTTTTCAAAGCACCTTCTTTGTGTTTTCATTAGTGGCACTTATTACGTTCCCTTTAGAATCGAGGGTACACATTTCTCCACAATCGCTTCAGCATTTATTGTTTGCAGAATTTATGCCAATGCCCCTACTGGCTGCTGTGAGCTGATAGGGTTTTGTAATTTGGGTTTGCATGTCTTTGAAAATTCGTAAAACTCATCATTTTTCTCCGCCGTTTTCTTTTCTGTTAAAAAAAGGAAACAAATGGGAGTACATTATAACTCTTGATATTGTCTTCTTGGAAGGTTGCCCTCTTTTGAATTTTTTGGTCGATTTTCCACCTCAGAGTTTTTTTAGACAGCAGGTGTCATTTCCCGAACTGCAAGTTTGGTGAATATTTAGTGACCTTTAGCAATGTGTTTAAAGCTGCTGTTGTGGGAAGTGGCCTAAAGGAGGCAGCATTTCTCCATTCCCAAATCTGGTTACTAGGGCAGCAGAGCCTTTCTGGAAGTCGTGTTCCTAGGTTGTAAATTACATTGGAATGTGCATGGAGAAACCCCCATAAGTTTATGTCTCATTATTTCTTCTTGGTTTTAAAATTTTTTTTTAATTGGGGTAAAGCTTAGAATATTGTTTCTCCTAGGTGTAAACAATCTGGTTCATCTGTACATTATATATGTCTATTCAAGTACAGATCCTCTTCCCATGTAAAATATTACAGAGGGTTCCGCAGACTTCCTTGCTGTATGGTCGGTATTTTTGAGATATGTATATAATATGTGTTTGTATACATATAGTAACACTAATCTTAATTTATCCATTCCCCCCACCTTTCCTTTTAGATGAGCATAGTTTGTTTTCTAAGTCTGTGAGTGTCTTTCTCTGTGGAAATATGTTCATTTGTGTCAGTTATTAGATAACGCCTATAGGTGATATCATAGAATACAGGTCTTTTGCTTTCCGAGTTACCTCATGTTTCGTGATTATCTCCAGACTCATTTGTGGTGCGTCAAAGAGCAATGGTTCATTGTCTTCCATGGCTAATATTCCATGTGTACATGGACCGCTTCTTCTTTATCCATTCACCTGTTGGTGGACATTTTGGTTGCTTCACTGTCTTGGCTATTGTGAATAAGGCTGCACTGCAGCTTTTGCGGCCTGTGTCTTCTCCATTCTTGTCTTCTCAGGTGAGAGGTCCAATGGTGGGCCTGCTGGATTGAATGATACCTCCATTTTTACTTTTAAACACAGCTCCTTTCGGTTCTCATTATTGGCTGTTACCGTTTTACGTCTCACCAGCAGGTAGAGGGTACACAGTTCTCTAAAACCCCTTCAGCATTTATTGTTTATAGACTTTTTGCTGATGGTCATTCGACTGATGTAAGTTGAAACTTTTTGTAGATTAGATTGCATGCATCTAACACTCCCTGAGGTTGAGCTTTTATCCATTTTCCTTTTTTTTTAAAAGTGTGTGAGTAAAACTTAAGTCTTCATAATCTCTTCTTGAAACATTTGCCTGTTTTGAATTTTTTTGTCCATTCCCTACTTCAGCACAATTTTTTAGGGCAGGTGTCCTTTACAGCCGAGTCCTTGTGAATGTTAAGTGACCATTAGCTGTGAGTTTAAAGCTGCTCTTGCAGGAAACGGCCACAAGGTGGCAGCATTTCTCCTTTACCAAATTTGGTTACTAGGGAAACAGAGCCTTAATGGAAGTGGTGTTCTAGGTTGTATATTAGAATGGAATATGCCAGGAAAAAGCCCTTTAAGTTTATGTCTCATTACTTCTTGTTCATATTTGTAATTTACTTTTTATTTTTTATCCCAGCAAATTTGATTACAATGGTTTGTTTGCTCTCGGTGTGCAAGATGTGGTTCTTTCACACATATACAGGTATCTATTTTTCCTCGCATCCTTTTCCCATGTAGGTTATGGCACAATGTTGAGTAGTCTTCTCCTGGTCTTCCGTACGTCTTTGGTGGTTATATATTTCACATGGTTTGTATATCTCTGTTAACCCCAATATGGTAATGTATCCAATCCTCATCCCTTTCTATTTGGTGAACCATAAGTTTTTAAATGAATCTTCGATTGCCTCTCTCTGTGGAAATATCTTCATTGGTATCAATTTTTAAGTAACTCCTAAAAGTGATATGATAGGATATGTGTCTTTTGCTTTCTCACTTACTACAGGTGGCGTGATTTCGACTAGACTCATCTATGGTGCTGCAAATGGCATTGTTTCATTTTTTCGCTACCTCATATTCCATCTGCACAGGTAGCAGTTCTTCTTTGTCCGCCCATCTGTCGGTGGACCTTTTGGTTACTTCCGTATCTTGGCTATTGTAATACTATGCAATGCAGATTTGCATACCTGTGTCCTTCCAATTCTGTCTTCTTAGTTTATAGGTCCAGGAATAGGTCTGCTGGATCCTATGGTAGCTCAATGTTTACCTTTTAAAGGCACCTCTATTCTGTTCTCTTTAGTGGCTCTTTCCAGGTTACGTCCCACATAAAGTTGAGGGTATGCATTTCTTCCCAGCACCTTCAGCATTTATACTTTGTAGTTTTTGCTGATGGTTATTCTGAGTGGTGTGAGCTGATACCTCTTTGTGGTTGAATTTGCATGTGTCTCATAATGCGTTGAAATTGAGCTTTTAGACATGTCCTTTTTATTTTTCCAGCTATGATTAAAGCTTATTTCTTCATAGTGTTTTCTTAAAGTATGTGTCACCATTTGAAATATTTTGGCCATTACCTCCCTCAAGACATTTTGAGGGCAAGTTTCATTTACAGTTCTGCAGTACTTGTTCCTATGAAATGACCATTAGCACGGGCTTTAAAGCTGCTTTTGCAGGTAACTGCCAGAGGGCAGCAGCCTTTCTATGTTCCCCACCCTGGTAACTGGGGAAAAGCCCTTGCGGCCTGTGGTGTTTCTCGGTTAAAAATTAGAGTGGAGTGTGCCTGGAGAAACCCACACAAGCTGATGTCTCCTTACTTTTGTTGGATTTTTAAATGTAATTTTTATTTTTTATTGGAGTAATTTTCCACTGTGTACGTGGACCACTTCTACTTTGTGCATTCCTCGGTTGATGGACATTTTCATTTCTTCCAAGTGTTGGCTATGGTACATATTGTTGGAGTGCAGAATTGCCAGCCTGTGACTTTTTGATTCTCATTTTCTCAGGTGATAGGCCCAGCAGTGTGTGTGATTCATTGACTGGTAGCACCTTGTTTCCCTTTTCAAAGCACCTCCTTTGTGTTTTCATTAGTGGCTCTTACCACGTCCCCCTTAGAATCGAGGGTACGCATTTCTCCACAATCGCTTCAGCATTTATTGTTTGCAGCATTTATGCTAATGGCCCTACTGGCTGCTGTGAGCTGATAGGTTTTTGTAATTTGGGTTTGCATGTATTTGAAAATTCGTAAAACTCATTATTTTTCTCCGCCGTTTTCTTTTCTGTTACAAAAAGGAAACAAATGGGAGTACATTATAACTCTTGAAATTGTCTTCTTAGAAGGTTGCCCTCTTTTGAATTTTTTGGTCGATTTTCCACCCCAGAGTTTTTTTAGAGAGCAGGTGTCATTTCCCGAACTGCAAGTTTGGTGAATATTTATTGACCTTTAGAAATGGGTTTAAAGCTGCTGTTGTGGGAAGTGGCCTCAAGCAGGCAGCATTTCTCCATTCCCAAATCTGGTTTCTAGGGCAGCAGAGCCTTTCTGGAAGTCGTGTTCCTAGGTTGTAAATTACATTGGAATGTGCATGGAGAAACCCCCATAAGTTTATGTCTCATTATTTCTTCTTGGTTTTAAAAATTTTTTTAATTGTGGTAAAGCTTAGAATATTGTTTGTCCTAGGTGTACAGAATCTGGTTCATTTGTAAATTATATATGTCTATTCAAGTACAGATCCTCTTCCCATGTAAAATGTTACAGAATGTTCCGCAGACCTCCCTTGCTATATGGTCGGTCTTTTTGAGATATGTATATAATATGTGTTTGTATACATATAGTAACACTAATCTTAATTTATCCATTCACTCCACCTTTCCTTTTAGATGAGCATAGTTTGTTTTCTAAGTCTGTGAGTGTCTTTCTCTGTGGAAATATGTTCATTTGTGTCAGTTATTAGATAACGCCTATAAGTGATATCATAGAATATAGGTCTTTTGCTTTTGGACTTACCTCATGTTTCGTGATTATCTCCAGACTCATTTGTGGTGCCTCAGAGAGCAATGGTTCATTGTTTTCCATGGCTAATATTCCATTGTGTACATGGACCACTTCTTCTTTATCCATTCACCTCTTGTTGGATATTTTGATTGCTTCACGGTCTTGGCTATTGTGAATAAGGCTGCACTGCAGCTTTTGCGGCCTGTGTCTTCTCGATTCTTGTCTTCTCAGGTGAGAGGTCCAATGGCGTGCCTGCTGGATTGAATGGTACCTCCATTTTTACTTTTAAACACAGCTCCTTTCTATTCTCATTATTGGCTGTTACCCTTTTATGTCTCAACAGCAGGTAGAGGGTTCACAGTTCTCTAAAACCCCTTCAGCATTTATTGTTCGTAGACTTTTTGCTGATGGTCAGTCGATTGGTGTAAGTTGAAAACTTTTTGTAGATTAGATTGCATGCGTCTAACACTCCCTGAGGTGGAGCTTTTATCCATTTTCCTTTTTTTTTTAAAGAGCGTCAGTAAAACGTAACTCTTCATATTCTCGTCTTGAAACATTTGCCTGTTTTGAAATTTTTTGTCCATTCCCTACTTCAGCACAATTTTTTAGGGCAGGTGTCCTTACAGCCTTGAGTTCTTGTGAATGTTAAGTGACCATTAGCTGTGACTTTAAAGCTGCTCTTGCAGGAAACGGCCACAAGGTGGCAGCATTTCTCCTTTACCAAATTTGGTTACTAGGGAAACAGAGCCTTAATGGAAGTGGTGTTCTAGGTTGTAAATTAAAATGGAATGTGCCAGGAAAAAGCCCTTTAAGTTTATGTCTCATTACTTCTTGTTCACATTTGTAATTTACTTTTTATTTTTTATCCCAGCAAATTTGATTACAACGGTTTGTTTCTTCTTGGTGTGCAAGATGTGGTTGTTTCATACATATATGTGTATCTACTCTTCCTCGCATCCTTTTCCCATTTAGGTTATGACAGAATGTTGAGTAGTCTTCTCCTGGTCTTCCGTACGCCTTTGGTGATTATATATTTTACATGGTTTGTATATCTCTGTTAACCCCAATATGGTAATGTATCCAATCCTCATCCCTTTCTTTTTGGTGAGCCTAAGTTTTTTTAATGAATCTGTGATTGCCTTTCTCTGTGGAAATATCTTCATTGGTATCAATTTTTAAGTAACTCCTAAAAGTGATATGATAGGATATGTGTCTTTTGCTTTCTCACTTACTACAGGGGGCGTGATTACGTCTAGACTCATCTATGGTGCTGCAAATGGCATTGTTTCATTTTTTTCAGTAGCGAATATTCCATCTGTACATGGAGGAGTTCTTCTGTGTCCACCCATCTGTTGGTGGACTTTTTGGTTACTTCCATATCTTGGCTATTGTGATACTGTGCAATGCAGATTTGCCTGCCTGTGTCTTTCCAATTCTGTCTTCTTAGATTATAGGTCGAGGAGTGGGCCTGCTAGGTCATATGGTAGCTCAATGCTTACCTTTTTAAGGCACCTCCTTTCTGTTCTCATCTGTGGCCCTTTCCAACTTACGTCCCACTTGAAGTTGAGGGTATACATTTCTCCACAACACCTTCAGCATTTATTGTTTGTAGTTTTCTTGCTGATGGTTACTCTGGCAATTGTGAGCTGATACCTCTTTGTGGTTGAATTCGCATGTGCCTCAAAATCCGTTGAAATTGAGCTTTAAGGCATGTCCTTTTTATTTTTCAAGCTGTGATTACCCCTTAGTTCTTCAAAGTGTTCTCTTAAAGTATGTGTCACATTTTGAAATGTTTTGGCCATTACCTCCCTCAAGACATTTTGAGGGCAGGTTTCATTTACAGTTCTGCAGTACTTGTTCCTATGAAATGACCATTAGCACAGGCTTTAAAGCTGCTTTTGCAGGTAACAGCCAGAGGGCAGCAGCCTTTCTATTTTCCCCACCCTGGTAACTGGGGAAAAGCCCTTGCGGCCTGTGGTGTTTCTCGGTTAAAAATTAGAGTGGAGTGTGCCTGGAGAAACCCACACAAGCTGATGTCTCCTTATTTTTGTTGGATTTTTACATGTAATTTTTATTTTTTATTGGAGTAATTTTCCACTGTGTACATGGACCACTTCTGCATTGTGCATTCCTCGGTTGATGGACATTTTCATTGCTTCCAAGTGTTGGCTATGGTAAATATTGTTGGAGTGCAGGATTGCCAGCCTGTGACTTTTTGATTCTCATTTTCTCAGGTGATAGGCCCAGCAGTGGGTGTGATTGACTGACTGGTAGCACCGTTTTTCCCTTTTCAAAGCACCTTCTTTGTGTTTTCATTAGTGGCACTTATTACGTTCCCTTTAGAATCGAGGGTACACATTTCTCCACAATCGCTTCAGCATTTATTGTTTGCAGAATTTATGCCAATGCCCCTACTGGCTGCTGTGAGCTGATAGGGTTTTGTAATTTGGGTTTGCATGTCTTTGAAAATTCGTAAAACTCATCATTTTTCTCCGCCGTTTTCTTTTCTGTTAAAAAAAGGAAACAAATGGGAGTACATTATAACTCTTGATATTGTCTTCTTGGAAGGTTGCCCTCTTTTGAATTTTTTGGTCGATTTTCCACCTCAGAGTTTTTTTAGACAGCAGGTGTCATTTCCCGAACTGCAAGTTTGGTGAATATTTAGTGACCTTTAGCAATGTGTTTAAAGCTGCTGTTGTGGGAAGTGGCCTAAAGGAGGCAGCATTTCTCCATTCCCAAATCTGGTTACTAGGGCAGCAGAGCCTTTCTGGAAGTCGTGTTCCTAGGTTGTAAATTACATTGGAATGTGCATGGAGAAACCCCCATAAGTTTATG
This sequence comes from Eschrichtius robustus, assembly GCF_028021215.1. Classification (NCBI taxonomy): domain Eukaryota; kingdom Metazoa; phylum Chordata; class Mammalia; order Artiodactyla; family Eschrichtiidae; genus Eschrichtius; species Eschrichtius robustus. Next base: position 58,364 of record NW_027175586.1, read on the forward strand.
TCTCATTATTTCTTCTTGGTTTTAAAATTTTTTTTTAATTGGGGTAAAGCTTAGAATATTGTTTCTCCTAGGTGTAAACAATCTGGTTCATCTGTACATTATATATGTCTATTCAAGTACAGATCCTCTTCCCATGTAAAATATTACAGAGGGTTCCGCAGACTTCCTTGCTGTATGGTCGGTATTTTTGAGATATGTATATAATATGTGTTTGTATACATATAGTAACACTAATCTTAATTTATCCATTCACTCCACCTTTCCTTTTAGATGAGCATAGTTTTCTAAATCTGTGAGTGTCTTTCTCTGTGGAAATATGTTCATTTGTGTCAGTTATTAGATAACGCCTATAGGTGATATCATAGAATACAGGTCTTTTGCTTTCCGAGTTACCTCATGTTTCGTGATTATCTCCAGACTCATTTGTGGTGCGTCAAAGAGCAATGGTTCATTGTCTTCCATGGCTAATATTCCATGTGTACATGGACCGCTTCTTCTTTATCCATTCACCTGTTGGTGGACATTTTGGTTGCTTCACTGTCTTGGCTATTGTGAATAAGGCTGCACTGCAGCTTTTGCGGCCTGTGTCTTCTCCATTCTTGTCTTCTCAGGTGAGAGGTCCAATGGTGGGCCTGCTGGATTGAATGATACCTCCATTTTTACTTTTAAACACAGCTCCTTTCGGTTCTCATTATTGGCTGTTACCGTTTTACGTCTCACCAGCAGGTAGAGGGTACACAGTTCTCTAAAACCCCTTCAGCATTTATTGTTTATAGACTTTTTGCTGATGGTCATTCGACTGATGTAAGTTGAAACTTTTTGTAGATTAGATTGCATGCATCTAACACTCCCTGAGGTTGAGCTTTTATCCATTTTCCTTTTTTTTTAAAAGTGTGTGAGTAAAACTTAAGTCTTCATAATCTCTTCTTGAAACATTTGCCTGTTTTGAATTTTTTTGTCCATTCCCTACTTCAGCACAATTTTTTAGGGCAGGTGTCCTTTACAGCCGAGTCCGTGTGAATGTTAAGTGACCATTAGCTGTGAGTTTAAAGCTGCTCTTGCAGGAAACGGCCACAAGGTGGCAGCATTTCTCCTTTACCAAATTTGGTTACTAGGGAAACAGAGCCTTAATGGAAGTGGTGTTCTAGGTTGTATATTAGAATGGAATATGCCAGGAAAAAGCCCTTTAAGTTTATGTCTCATTATTTCTTGTTCATATTTGTAATTTACTTTTTATTTTTTATCCCAGCAAATTTGATTACAATGGTTTGTTTGCTCTCGGTGTGCAAGATGTGGTTCTTTCACACATATACAGGTATCTATTTTTCCTCGCATCCTTTTCCCATGTAGGTTATGGCACAATGTTGAGTAGTCTTCTCCTGGTCTTCCGTACGTCTTTGGTGGTTATATATTTCACATGGTTTGTATATCTCTGTTAACCCCAATATGGTAATGTATCCAATCCTCATCCCTTTCTATTTGGTGAACCATAAGTTTTTAAATGAATCTTCGATTGCCTCTCTCTGTGGAAATATCTTCATTGGTATCAATTTTTAAGTAACTCCTAAAAGTGATATGATAGGATATGTGTCTTTTGCTTTCTCACTTACTACAGGTGGCGTGATTACGACTAGACTCAACTATGGTGCTGCAAATGGCATTGTTTCATTTTTTCACTACCTCATATTCCATCTGCACAGGTAGCAGTTCTTCTTTGTCCGCCCATCTGTCGGTGGACTTTTTGGTTACTTCCGTATATTGGCTATTGTAATACTATGCAATGCAGATTTGCATACCTGTGTCCTTCCAATTCTGTCTTCTTAGTTTATAGGTCCAGGAATAGGTCTGCTGGATCCTATGGTAGCTCAATGTTTACCTTTTAAAGGCACCTCTATTCTGTTCTCTTTAGTGGCTCTTTCCAGGTTACGTCCCACATAAAGTTGAGGGTATGCATTTCTTCCCAGCACCTTCAGCATTTATTCTTTGCAGTTTTTGCTGATGGTTCTTCTGAGTGGTGTGAGCTGATACCTCTTTGTGGTTGAATTTGCATGTGTCTCATAATGCGTTGAAATTGAGCTTTTAGACATGTCCTTTTTATTTTTCCAGCTATGATTAGAGCTTATTTCTTCAAAGTGTTTTCTTAAAGTATGTGTCACCATTTGAAATATTTTGGCCATTACCTCCCTCAAGACATTTTGAGGGCAAGTTTCATTTACAGTTCTGCAGTACTTGTTCCTATGAAATGACCATTAGCACGGGCTTTAAAGCTGCTTTTGCAGGTAACTGCCAGAGGGCAGCAGCCTTTCTATGTTCCCCACCCTGGTAACTAGGGAAAAGCCCTTGCGGCCTGTGGTGTTTCTCGGTTAAAAATTAGAGTGGAGTGTGCCTGGAGAAACCCACACAAGCTGATGTCTCCTTACTTTTGTTGGATTTTTAAATGTAATTTTTATTTTTTATTGGAGTAATTTTCCACTGTGTACGTGGACCACTTCTACTTTGTGCATTCTTCGGTTGATGGACATTTTCATTTCTTCCAAGTGTTGGCTATGGTAAATATTGTTGGAGTGCAGAATTGCCAGCCTGTGACTTTTTGATTCTCATTTTCTCAGGTGATAGGCCCAGCAGTGGGTGTGATTCATTGACTGGTAGCACCGTGTTTCCCTTTTCAAAGCACCTCCTTTGTGTTTTCATTAGTGGCTCTTACCACGTCCCCCTTAGAATCGAGGGTACGCATTTCTCCACAATCGCTTCAGCATTTATTGTTTGCAGCATTTATGCTAATGGCCCTACTGGCTGCTGTGAGCTGATAGGGTTTTGTAATTTGGGTTTGCATGTATTTGAAAATTCGTAAAACTCATTATTTTTCTCCGCCGTTTTCTTTTCTGTTACAAAAAGGAAACAAATGGGAGTACATTATAACTCTGGAAACTGTCTTCTTAGAAGGTTGCCCTCTTTTGAATTTTTTGGTCGATTTTCCACCCCAGAGTTTTTTTAGAGAGCAGGTGTCATTTCCCGAACTGCAAGTTTGGTGAATATTTATTGACCTTTAGAAATGGGTTTAAAGCTGCTGTTGTGGGAAGTGGCCTCAAGCAGGCAGCATTTCTCCATTCCCAAATCTGGTTTCTAGAGCAGCAGAGCCTTTCTGGAAGTCGTGTTCCTAGGTTGTAAATTACATTGGAATGTGCATGGAGAAACCCCCATAAGTTTATGTCTCATTATTTCTTCTTGGTTTTAAAAATTTTTTTAATTGTGGTAAAGCTTAGAATATTGTTTGTCCTAGGTGTACACAATCTGGTTCATTTGTAGATTATATATGTCTATTCAAGTACAGATCCTCTTCCCATGTAAAATGTTACAGAATGTTCCGCAGACCTCCCTTGCTATATGGTCGGTCTTTTTGAGATATGTATATAATATGTGTTTGTATACATATAGTAACACTAATCTTAATTTATCCATTCACTCCACCTTTCCTTTTAGATGAGCATAGTTTGTTTTCTAAATCTGTGAGTGTCTTTCTCTGTGGAAATATGTTCATTTGTGTCCGTTATTAGATAACGCCTATAAGTGATATCATAGAATATAGGTCTTTTGCTTTTGGACTTACCTCATGTTTCGTGATTATCTCCAGACTCATTTGTGGTGCCTCAGAGAGCAATGGTTCATTGTTTTCCATGGCTAATATTCCATTGTGTACATGGACCACTTCTTCTTTATCCATTCACCTCTTGTTGGATATTTTGATTGCTTCACGGTCTTGGCTATTGTGAATAAGGCTGCACTGCAGCTTTTACGGCCTGTGTCTTCTCGATTCTTGTCTTCTCAGGTGAGAGGTCCAATGGCGTGCCTGCTGGATTGAATGGTACCTCCATTTTTACTTTTAAACACAGCTCCTTTCTATTCTCATTATTGGCTGTTACCCTTTTATGTCTCAACAGCAGGTAGAGGGTTCACAGTTCTCTAAAACCCCTTCAGCATTTATTGTTCGTAGACTTTTTGCTGATGGTCAGTCGATTGGTGTAAGTTGAAAACTTTTTGTAGATTAGATTGCATGCGTCTAACACTCCCTGAGGTGGAGCTTTTATCCATTTTCCTTTTTTTTTTAAAGAGCGTCAATAAAACGTAACTCTTCATATTCTCTTCTTGAAACATTTGCCTGTTTTGAAATTTTTTGTCCATTCCCTACTTCAGCACAATTTTTTAGGGCAGGTGTCCTTACAGCCTTGAGTTCTTGTGAATGTTAAGTGACCATTAGCTGTGACTTTAAAGCTGCTCTTGCAGGAAACGGCCACAAGGTGGCAGCATTTCTCCTTTACCAAATTTGGTTACTAGGGAAACAGAGCCTTAATGGAAGTGGTGTTCTAGGTTGTAAATTAAAATGGAATGTGCCAGGAAAAAGCCCTTTAAGTTTATGTCTCATTACTTCTTGTTCATATTTGTAATTTAATTTTTATTTTTTATCCCAGCAAATTTGATTACAATGGTTTGTTTCTTCTTGGTGTGCAAGATGTGGTTGTTTCATACATATATGTGTATCTACTCTTCCTCGCATCCTTTTCCCATTTAGGTTATGACAGAATGTTGAGTAGTCTTCTCCTGGTCTTCCGTACGCCTTTGGTGATTATATATTTTACATGGTTTGTATATCTCTGTTAACCCCAATATGGTAATGTATCCAATCCTCATCCCTTTCTTTTTGGTGAGCCTAAGTTTTTTTAATGAATCTGTGATTGCCTTTCTCTGTGGAAATATCTTCATTGGTATCAATTTTTAAGTAACTCCTAAAAGTGATATGATAGGATATGTGTCTTTTGCTTTCTCACTTACTACAGGGGGCGTGATTACGTCTAGACTCATCTATGGTGCTGCAAATGGCATTGTTTCATTTTTTTCAGTAGCGAATATTCCATCTGTACATGGAGGAGTTCTTCTGTGTCCACCCATCTGTTGGTGGACTTTTTGGTTACTTCCATATCTTGGCTATTGTGATACTGTGCAATGCAGATTTGCCTGCCTGTGTCTTTCCAATTCTGTCTTCTTAGATTATAGGTCGAGGAGTGGGCCTGCTAGGTCATATGGTAGCTCAATGCTTACCTTTTTAAGGCACCTCCTTTCTGTTCTCATCTGTGGCCCTTTCCAACTTACGTCCCACTTGAAGTTGAGGGTATACATTTCTCCACAACACCTTCAGCATTTATTGTTTGTAGTTTTCTTGCTGATGGTTACTCTGGCAATTGTGAGCTGATACCTCTTTGTGGTTGAATTCGCATGTGCCTCAAAATCCGTTGAAATTGAGCTTTAAGGCATGTCCTTTTTATTTTTCAAGCTGTGATTACCCCTTAGTTCTTCAAAGTGTTCTCTTAAAGTATGTGTCACATTTTGAAATGTTTTGGCCATTACCTCCCTCAAGACATTTTGAGGGCAGGTTTCATTTACAGTTCTGCAGCACTTGTTCCTATGAAATGACCATTAGCACAGGCTTTAAAGCTGCTTTTGCAGGTAACTGCCAGAGGGCAGCAGCCTTTCTATTTTCCCCACCCTGGTAACTGGGGAAAAGCCCTTGCGGCCTGTGGTGTTTCTCGGTTAAAAATTAGAGTGGAGTGTGCCTGGAGAAACCCACACAAGCTGATGTCTCCTTATTTTTGTTGGATTTTTACATGTAATTTTTATTTTTTATTGGAGTAATTTTCCACTGTGTACATGGACCACTTCTGCATTGTGCATTCCTCGGTTGATGGACATTTTCATTGCTTCCAAGTGTTGGCTATGGTAAATATTGTTGGAGTGCAGGATTGCCAGCCTGTGACTTTTTGATTCTCATTTTCTCAGGTGATAGGCCCAGCAGTGGGTGTGATTGACTGACTGGTAGCACCGTTTTTCCCTTTTCAAAGCACCTTCTTTGTGTTTTCATTAGTGGCACTTATTACGTTCCCTTTAGAATCGAGGGTACACATTTCTCCACAATCGCTTCAGCATTTATTGTTTGCAGAATTTATGCCAATGCCCCTACTGGCTGCTGTGAGCTGATAGGGTTTTGTAATTTGGGTTTGCATGTCTTTGAAAATTCGTAAAACTCATCATTTTTCTCCGCCGTTTTCTTTTCTGTTAAAAAAAGGAAACAAATGGGAGTACATTATAACTCTTGATATTGTCTTCTTGGAAGGTTGCCCTCTTTTGAATTTTTTGGTCGATTTTCCACCTCAGAGTTTTTTTAGACAGCAGGTGTCATTTCCCGAACTGCAAGTTTGGTGAATATTTAGTGACCTTTAGCAATGTGTTTAAAGCTGCTGTTGTGGGAAGTGGCCTAAAGGAGGCAGCATTTCTCCATTCCCAAATCTGGTTACTAGGGCAGCAGAGCCTTTCTGGAAGTCGTGTTCCTAGGTTGTAAATTACATTGGAATGTGCATGGAGAAACCCCCATAAGTTTATGTCTCATTATTTCTTCTTGGTTTTAAAATTTTTTTTTAATTGGGGTAAAGCTTAGAATATTGTTTCTCCTAGGTGTAAACAATCTGGTTCATCTGTACATTATATATGTCTATTCAAGTACAGATCCTCTTCCCATGTAAAATATTACAGAGGGTTCCGCAGACTTCCTTGCTGTATGGTCGGTATTTTTGAGATATGTATATAATATGTGTTTGTATACATATAGTAACACTAATCTTAATTTATCCATTCACTCCACCTTTCCTTTTAGATGAGCATAGTTTTCTAAATCTGTGAGTGTCTTTCTCTGTGGAAATATGTTCATTTGTGTCAGTTATTAGATAACGCCTATAGGTGATATCATAGAATACAGGTCTTTTGCTTTCCGAGTTACCTCATGTTTCGTGATTATCTCCAGACTCATTTGTGGTGCGTCAAAGAGCAATGGTTCATTGTCTTCCATGGCTAATATTCCATGTGTACATGGACCGCTTCTTCTTTATCCATTCACCTGTTGGTGGACATTTTGGTTGCTTCACTGTCTTGGCTATTGTGAATAAGGCTGCACTGCAGCTTTTGCGGCCTGTGTCTTCTCCATTCTTGTCTTCTCAGGTGAGAGGTCCAATGGTGGGCCTGCTGGATTGAATGATACCTCCATTTTTACTTTTAAACACAGCTCCTTTCGGTTCTCATTATTGGCTGTTACCGTTTTACGTCTCACCAGCAGGTAGAGGGTACACAGTTCTCTAAAACCCCTTCAGCATTTATTGTTTATAGACTTTTTGCTGATGGTCATTCGACTGATGTAAGTTGAAACTTTTTGTAGATTAGATTGCATGCATCTAACACTCCCTGAGGTTGAGCTTTTATCCATTTTCCTTTTTTTTTAAAAGTGTGTGAGTAAAACTTAAGTCTTCATAATCTCTTCTTGAAACATTTGCCTGTTTTGAATTTTTTTGTCCATTCCCTACTTCAGCACAATTTTTTAGGGCAGGTGTCCTTTACAGCCGAGTCCTTGTGAATGTTAAGTGACCATTAGCTGTGAGTTTAAAGCTGCTCTTGCAGGAAACGGCCACAAGGTGGCAGCATTTCTCCTTTACCAAATTTGGTTACTAGGGAAACAGAGCCTTAATGGAAGTGGTGTTCTAGGTTGTATATTAGAATGGAATATGCCAGGAAAAAGCCCTTTAAGTTTATGTCTCATTACTTCTTGTTCATATTTGTAATTTACTTTTTATTTTTTATCCCAGCAAATTTGATTACAATGGTTTGTTTGCTCTCGGTGTGCAAGATGTGGTTCTTTCACACATATACAGGTATCTATTTTTCCTCGCATCCTTTTCCCATGTAGGTTATGGCACAATGTTGAGTAGTCTTCTCCTGGTCTTCCGTACGTCTTTGGTGGTTATATATTTCACATGGTTTGTATATCTCTGTTAACCCCAATATGGTAATGTATCCAATCCTCATCCCTTTCTATTTGGTGAACCATAAGTTTTTAAATGAATCTTCGATTGCCTCTCTCTGTGGAAATATCTTCATTGGTATCAATTTTTAAGTAACTCCTAAAAGTGATATGATAGGATATGTGTCTTTTGCTTTCTCACTTACTACAGGTGGCGTGATTTCGACTAGACTCATCTATGGTGCTGCAAATGGCATTGTTTCATTTTTTCACTACCTCATATTCCATCTGCACAGGTAGCAGTTCTTCTTTGTCCGCCCATCTGTCGGTGGACTTTTTGGTTACTTCCGTATCTTGGCTATTGTAATACTATGCAATGCAGATTTGCATACCTGTGTCCTTCCAATTCTGTCTTCTTAGTTTATAGGTCCAGGAATAGGTCTGCTGGATCCTATGGTAGCTCAATGTTTACCTTTTAAAGGCACCTCTATTCTGTTCTCTTTAGTGGCTCTTTCCAGGTTACGTCCCACATAAAGTTGAGGGTATGCATTTCTTCCCAGCACCTTCAGCATTTATTCTTTGCAGTTTTTGCTGATGGTTCTTCTGAGTGGTGTGAGCTGATACCTCTTTGTGGTTGAATTTGCATGTGTCTCATAATGCGTTGAAATTGAGCTTTTAGACATGTCCTTTTTATTTTTCCAGCTATGATTAGAGCTTATTTCTTCAAAGTGTTTTCTTAAAGTATGTGTCACCATTTGAAATATTTTGGCCATTACCTCCCTCAAGACATTTTGAGGGCAAGTTTCATTTACAGTTCTGCAGTACTTGTTCCTATGAAATGACCATTAGCACGGGCTTTAAAGCTGCTTTTGCAGGTAACTGCCAGAGGGCAGCAGCCTTTCTATGTTCCCCACCCTGGTAACTAGGGAAAAGCCCTTGCGGCCTGTGGTGTTTCTCGGTTAAAAATTAGAGTGGAGTGTGCCTGGAGAAACCCACACAAGCTGATGTCTCCTTACTTTTGTTGGATTTTTAAATGTAATTTTTATTTTTTATTGGAGTAATTTTCCACTGTGTACGTGGACCACTTCTACTTTGTGCATTCTTCGGTTGATGGACATTTTCATTTCTTCCAAGTGTTGGCTATGGTAAATATTGTTGGAGTGCAGAATTGCCAGCCTGTGACTTTTTGATTCTCATTTTCTCAGGTGATAGGCCCAGCAGTGGGTGTGATTCATTGACTGGTAGCACCGTGTTTCCCTTTTCAAAGCACCTCCTTTGTGTTTTCATTAGTGGCTCTTACCACGTCCCCCTTAGAATCGAGGGTACGCATTTCTCCACAATCGCTTCAGCATTTATTGTTTGCAGCATTTATGCTAATGGCCCTACTGGCTGCTGTGAGCTGATAGGGTTTTGTAATTTGGGTTTGCATGTATTTGAAAATTCGTAAAACTCATTATTTTTCTCCGCCGTTTTCTTTTCTGTTACAAAAAGGAAACAAATGGGAGTACATTATAACTCTGGAAACTGTCTTCTTAGAAGGTTGCCCTCTTTTGAATTTTTTGGTCGATTTTCCACCCCAGAGTTTTTTTAGAGAGCAGGTGTCATTTCCCGAACTGCAAGTTTGGTGAATATTTATTGACCTTTAGAAATGGGTTTAAAGCTGCTGTTGTGGGAAGTGGCCTCAAGCAGGCAGCATTTCTCCATTCCCAAATCTGGTTTCTAGGGCAGCAGAGCCTTTCTGGAAGTCGTGTTCCTAGGTTGTAAATTACATTGGAATGTGCATGGAGAAACCCCCATAAGTTTATGTCTCATTATTTCTTCTTGGTTTTAAAAATTTTTTTAATTGTGGTAAAGCTTAGAATATTGTTTGTCCTAGGTGTACACAATCTGGTTCATTTGTAGATTATATATGTCTATTCAAGTACAGATCCTCTTCCCATGTAAAATGTTACAGAATGTTCCGCAGACCTCCCTTGCTATATGGTCGGTCTTTTTGAGATATGTATATAATATGTGTTTGTATACATATAGTAACACTAATCTTAATTTATCCATTCACTCCACCTTTCCTTTTAGATGAGCATAGTTTGTTTTCTAAATCTGTGAGTGTCTTTCTCTGTGGAAATATGTTCATTTGTGTCAGTTATTAGATAACGCCTATAAGTGATATCATAGAATATAGGTCTTTTGCTTTTGGACTTACCTCATGTTTCGTGATTATCTCCAGACTCATTTGTGGTGCCTCAGAGAGCAATGGTTCATTGTTTTCCATGGCTAATATTCCATTGTGTACATGGACCACTTCTTCTTTATCCATTCACCTCTTGTTGGATATTTTGATTGCTTCACGGTCTTGGCTATTGTGAATAAGGCTGCACTGCAGCTTTTACGGCCTGTGTCTTCTCGATTCTTGTCTTCTCAGGTGAGAGGTCCAATGGCGTGCCTGCTGGATTGAATGGTACCTCCATTTTTACTTTTAAACACAGCTCCTTTCTATTCTCATTATTGGCTGTTACCCTTTTATGTCTCAACAGCAGGTAGAGGGTTCACAGTTCTCTAAAACCCCTTCAGCATTTATTGTTCGTAGACTTTTTGCTGATGGTCAGTCGATTGGTGTAAGTTGAAAACTTTTTGTAGATTAGATTGCATGCGTCTAACACTCCCTGAGGTGGAGCTTTTATCCATTTTCCTTTTTTTTTTAAAGAGCGTCAATAAAACGTAACTCTTCATATTCTCTTCTTGAAACATTTGCCTGTTTTGAAATTTTTTGTCCATTCCCTACTTCAGCACAATTTTTTAGGGCAGGTGTCCTTACAGCCTTGAGTTCTTGTGAATGTTAAGTGACCATTAGCTGTGACTTTAAAGCTGCTCTTGCAGGAAACGGCCACAAGGTGGCAGCATTTCTCCTTTACCAAATTTGGTTACTAGGGAAACAGAGCCTTAATGGAAGTGGTGTTCTAGGTTGTAAATTAAAATGGAATGTGCCAGGAAAAAGCCCTTTAAGTTTATGTCTCATTACTTCTTGTTCATATTTGTAATTTAATTTTTATTTTTTATCCCAGCAAATTTGATTACAATGGTTTGTTTCTTCTTGGTGTGCAAGATGTGGTTCTTTCACACATATATGTGTATCTACTGTTCCTCGCATCCTTTTCCCTTTTAGGTTATGACAGAATGTTGAGTAGTCTTCTCCTGGTCTTCCGTACGCCTTTGGTGATTATATATTTCACATGGTTTGTATATCTCTGTTAACCCCAATATGGTAATGTATCCAATCCTCATCCCTTTCTTTTTGGTGAGCCTAAGTTTTTTTAATGAATCTGTGATTGCCTTTCTCTGTGGAAATATCTTCATTGGTATCAATTTTTAAGTAACTCCTAAAAGTGATATGATAGGATATGTGTCTTTTGCTTTCTCACTTACTACAGGGGGCGTGATTACGTCTAGACTCATCTATGGTGCTGCAAATGGCATTGTTTCATTTTTTTCGGTAGCGAATATTCCATCTGTACATGGAGGAGTTCTTCTGTGTCCACCCATCTGTTGGTGGACTTTTTGGTTACTTCCATATCTTGGCTATTGTGATACTGTGCAATGCAGATTTGCCTGCCTTTGTCTTTCCAATTCTGTCTTCTTAGATTATAGGTCGAGGAGTGGGCCTGCTAGGTCATATGGTAGCTCAATGTTTACCTTTTTAAGGCACCTCCTTTCTGTTCTCATCTGTGGCCCTTTCCAACTTACGTCCCACTTGAAGTTGAGGGTATACATTTCTCCACAACACCTTCAGCATTTATTGTTTGTAGTTTTCTTGCTGATGGTTACTCTGGCAATTGTGAGCTGATACCTCTTTGTGGTTGAATTCGCATGTGCCTCAAAATCCGTTGAAATTGAGCTTTAAGGCATGTCCTTTTTATTTTTCAAGCTGTGATTACCCCTTAGTTCTTCAAAGTGTTCTCTTAAAGTATGTGTCACATTTTGAAATGTTTTGGCCATTACCTCCCTCAAGACATTTTGAGGGCAGGTTTCATTTACAGTTCTGCAGTACTTGTTCCTATCAAATGACCATTAGCACAGGCTTTAAAGCTGCTTTTGCAGGTAACTGCCAGAGGGCAGCAGCCTTTCTATTTTCCCCACCCTGGTAACTGGGGAAAAGCCCTTGCGGCCTGTGGTGTTTCTCGGTTAAAAATTAGAGTGGAGTGTGCCTGGAGAAACCCACACAAGCTGATGTCTCCTTATTTTTGTTGGATTTTTACATGTAATTTTTATTTTTTATTGGAGTAATTTTCCACTGTGTACATGGACCACTTCTGCATTGTGCATTCCTCGGTTGATGGACATTTTCATTGCTTCCAAGTGTTGGCTATGGTAAATATTGTTGGAGTGCAGGATTGTCAGCCTGTGACTTTTTGATTCTCATTTTCTCAGGTGATAGGCCCAGCAGTGGGTGTGATTGACTGACTGGTAGCACCGTTTTTCCCTTTTCAAAGCACCTTCTTTGTGTTTTCATTAGTGGCACTTATTACGTCCCCTTTAGAATCGAGGGTACACATTTCTCCACAATCGCTTCAGCATTTATTGTTTGCAGAATTTATGCCAATGCCCCTACTGGCTGCTGTGAGCTGATAAGGTTTTGTAATTTGGGTTTGCATGTCTTTGAAAATTCCTAAAACTCATCATTTTTCTCCGCCGTTTTCTTTTCTGTTAAAAAAAGGAAACAAATGGGAGTACATTATAACTCTTGATATTGTCTTCTTGGAAGGTTGCCCTCTTTTGAATTTTTTGGTCGATTTTCCACCTCAGACTTTTTTTAGAGAGCAGGTGTCATTTCCCGAACTGCAAGTTTGGTGAATATTTAGTGACCTTTAGCAATGTGTTTAAAGCTGCTGTTGTGGGAAGTGGCCTAAAGGAGGCAGCATTTCTCCATTCCCAAATCTGGTTACTAGGGCAGCAGAGCCTTTCTGGAAGTCGTGTTCCTAGGTTGTAAATTACATTGGAATGTGCATGGAGAAACCCCCATAAGTTTATGTCTCATTATTTCTTCTTGGTTTTAAATTTTTTTTTAATTGGGGTAAAGCTTAGAATATTGTTTCTCCTAGGTGTAAACAATCTGGTTCATCTGTACATTATATATGTCTATTCAAGTACAGATCCTCTTCCCATGTAAAATATTACAGAGGGTTCCGCAGACTTCCTTGCTGTATGGTCGGTATTTTTGAGATATGTATATAATATGTGTTTGTATACATATAGTAACACTAATCTTAATTTATCCATTCACTCCACCTTTCCTTTTAGATGAGCATAGTTTTCTAAATCTGTGAGTGTCTTTCTCTGTGGAAATATGTTCATTTGTGTCAGTTATTAGATAACGCCTATAGGTGATATCATAGAATACAGGTCTTTTGCTTTCCGAGTTACCTCATGTTTCGTGATTATCTCCAGACTCATTTGTGGTGCGTCAAAGAGCAATGGTTCATTGTCTTCCATGGCTAATATTCCATTGTGTACATGGACCATTTCTTCTTTATCCATTCACCTGTTGGTGGACATTTTGGTTGCTTCACTGTCTTGGCTATTGTGAATAAGGCTGCACTGCAGCTTTTGCGGCCTGTGTCTTCTCCATTCTTGTCTTCTCAGGTGAGAGGTCCAACGGTGCGCCTGCTGGATTGAATGATACCTCCATTTTTACTTTTAAACACAGCTCCTTTCGGTTCTCATTATTGGCTGTTACCGTTTTACGTCTCACCAGCAGGTAGAGTGTACACAGTTCTCTAAAACCCCTTCAGCATTTATTGTTTATAGACTTTTTGCTGATGGTCATTCGACTGATGTAAGTTGAAACTTTTTGTAGATTAGATTGCATGCGTCTAACACTCCCTGAGGTTGAGCTTTTATCCATTTTCCTTTTTTTCAAAAAGTGTGTGAGTAAAACTTAAGTCTTCATAATCTCTTCTTGAAACATTTGCCTGTTTTGAATTTTTTTGTCCATTCCCTACTTCAGCACAATTTTTTAGGGCAAGTGTCCTTTACAGGCCTCAGTCCTTGTGAATGTTAAGTGACCATTAGCTGTGAGTTTAAAGCTGCTCTTGCAGGAAACGGCCACAAGGTGGCAGCATTTCTCCTTTACCAAATTTGGTTACTAGGGAAACAGAGCCTTAATGGAAGTGGTGTTCTAGGTTGTAAATTAAAATGGAATGTGCCAGGAAAAAGCCCTTTAAGTTTATGTCTCATTACTTCTTGTTCATATTTGTAATTTAATTTTTATTTTTTATCCCAGCAAATTTGATTACAATGGTTTGTTTCTTCTTGGTGTGCAAGATGTGGTTCTTTCACACATATACGTGTATCTACTCTTCCTCGCATCCTTTTCCCATGTAGGTTATGGCACAATGTTGAGTAGTCTTCTCCTGGTCTTCCGTACGTCTTTGGTGGTTATATATTTCACATGGTTTGTATATCTCTGTTAACCCCAATATGGTAATGTATCCAATCCTCATCCCTTTCTATTTGGTGAACCATAAGTTTTTAAATGAATCTTCGATTGCCTCTCTCTGTGGAAATATCTTCATTGGTATCAATTTTTAAGTAACTCCTAGAAGTGATATGATAGGATATGTGTCTTTTGCTTTCTCACTTACTACAGGTGGCGTGATTACGACTAGACTCATCTATGGTGCTGCAAATGGCATTGTTTCATTTTTTCACTACCTCATATTCCATCTGCACAGGTAGCAGTTCTTCTTTGTCCGCCCATCTGTCGGTGGACCTTTTGGTTACTTCCGTATCTTGGCTATTGTAATACTATGCAATGCAGATTTGCATACCTGTGTCCTTCCAATTCTGTCTTCTTAGTTTATAGGTCCAGGAATAGGTCTGCTGGATCCTATGGTAGCTCAATGTTTACCTTTTAAAGGCACCTCTATTATGTTCTCTTTAGTGGCTCTTTCCAGGTTATGTGCCACATAAAGTTGAGGGTATGCATTTCTTCCCAGCACCTTCAGCATTTATACTTTGTAGTTTTTGCTGATGGTTATTCTGAGTGGTGTGAGCTGATACCTCTTTGTGGTTGAATTTGCATGTGTCTCATAATGCGTTGAAATTGAGCTTTTAGACATGTCCTTTTTATTTTTCCAGCTATGATTAAAGCTTATTTCTTCATAGTGTTTTCTTAAAGTATGTGTCACCATTTGAAATATTTTGGCCATTACCTCCCTCAAGACATTTTGAGGGCAAGTTTCATTTACAGTTCTGCAGTACTTGTTCCTATGAAATGACCATTAGCACGGGCTTTAAAGCTGCTTTTGCAGGTAACTGCCAGAGGGCAGCAGCCTTTCTATGTTCCCCACCCTGGTAACTGGGGAAAAGCCCTTGCGGCCTGTGGTGTTTCTCGGTTAAAAATTAGAGTGGAGTGTGCCTGGAGAAACCCACACAAGCTGATGTCTCCTTACTTTTGTTGGATTTTTAAATGTAATTTTTATTTTTTATTGGAGTAATTTTCCACTGTGTACGTGGACCACTTCTACTTTGTGCATTCCTCGGTTGATGGACATTTTCATTTCTTCCAAGTGTTGGCTATGGTACATATTGTTGGAGTGCAGAATTGCCAGCCTGTGACTTTTTGATTCTCATTTTCTCAGGTGATAGGCCCAGCAGTGTGTGTGATTCATTGACTGGTAGCACCTTGTTTACCTTTTCAAAGCACCTCCTTTGTGTTTTCATTAGTGGCTCTTACCACGTCCCCCTTAGAATCGAGGGTACGCATTTCTCCACAATCGCTTCAGCATTTATTGTTTGCAGCATTTATGCTAATGGTCCTACTGGCTGCTGTGAGCTGATAGGTTTTTGTAATTTGGGTTTGCATGTATTTGAAAATTCGTAAAACTCATTATTTTTCTCCGCCGTTTTCTTTTCTGTTACAAAAAGGAAACAAATGGGAGTACATTATAACTCTTGAAATTGTCTTCTTAGAAGGTTGCCCTCTTTTGAATTTTTTGGTCGATTTTCCACCCCAGAGTTTTTTTAGAGAGCAGGTGTCATTTCCCGAACTGCAAGTTTGGTGAATATTTATTGACCTTTAGAAATGGGTTTAAAGCTGCTGTTGTGGGAAGTGGCCTCAAGCAGGCAGCATTTCTCCATTCCCAAATCTGGTTTCTAGGGCAGCAGAGCCTTTCTGGAAGTCGTGTTCCTAGGTTGTAAATTACATTGGAATGTGCATGGAGAAACCCCCATAAGTTTATGTCTCATTATTTCTTCTTGGTTTTAAAAATTTTTTTAATTGTGGTAAAGCTTAGAATATTGTTTGTCCTAGGTGTACACAATCTGGTTCATTTGTAGATTATATATGTCTATTCAAGTACAGATCCTCTTCCCATGTAAAATGTTACAGAATGTTCCGCAGACCTCCCTTGCTATATGGTCGGTCTTTTTGAGATATGTATATAATATGTGTTTGTATACATATAGTAACACTAATCTTAATTTATCCATTCACTCCACCTTTCCTTTTAGATGAGCATAGTTTGTTTTCTAAGTCTGTGAGTGTCTTTCTCTGTGGAAATATGTTCATTTGTGTCAGTTATTAGATAACGCCTATAAGTGATATCATAGAATATAGGTCTTTTGCTTTTGGACTTACCTCATGTTTCGTGATTATCTCCAGACTCATTTGTGGTGCCTCAGAGAGCAATGGTTCATTGTTTTCCATGGCTAATATTCCATTGTGTACATGGACCACTTCTTCTTTATCCATTCACCTCTTGTTGGATATTTTGATTGCTTCACGGTCTTGGCTATTGTGAATAAGGCTGCACTGCAGCTTTTGCGGCCTGTGTCTTCTCGATTCTTGTCTTCTCAGGTGAGAGGTCCAATGGCGTGCCTGCTGGATTGAATGGTACCTCCATTTTTACTTTTAAACACAGCTCCTTTCTATTCTCATTATTGGCTGTTACCCTTTTATGTCTCAACAGCAGGTAGAGGGTTCACAGTTCTCTAAAACCCCTTGAGCATTTATTGTTCGTAGACTTTTTGCTGATGGTCAGTCGATTGGTGTAAGTTGAAAACTTTTTGTAGATTAGATTGCATGCGTCTAACACTCCCTGAGGTGGAGCTTTTATCCATTTTCCTTTTTTTTTTTTAAAGAGCGTCAGTAAAACGTAACTCTTCATATTCTCGTCTTGAAACGTTTGCCTGTTTTGAAATTTTTTGTCCATTCCCTACTTCAGCACAATTTTTTAGGGCAGGTGTCCTTACAGCCTTGAGTTCTTGTGAATGTTAAGTGACCATTAGCTGTGACTTTAAAGCTGCTCTTGCAGGAAACGGCCACAAGGTGGCAGCATTTCTCCGTTACCAAATTTGTTTACTAGGGAAACAGAGCCTTAATGGAAGTGGTGTTCTAGGTTGTAAATTAAAATGGAATGTGCCAGGAAAAAGCCCTTTAAGTTTATGTCTCATTACTTCTTGTTCATATTTGTAATTTACTTTTTATTTTTTATCCCAGCAAATTTGATTACAATGGTTTGTTTCTTCTTGGTGTGCAAGATGTGGTTCTTTCACACATATATGTGTATCTACTCTTCCTCGCATCCTTTTCCCATTTAGGTTATGACAGAATGTTGAGTAGTCTTCTCCTGGTCTTCCGTACGCCTTTGGTGATTATATATTTCACATGGTTTGTATATCTCTGTTAACCCCAATATGGTAATGTATTCAATCCTCATCCCTTTCTTTTTGGTGAGCCTAAGTTTTTTTAATGAATCTGTGATTGCCTTTCTCTGTGGAAATATCTTCATTGGTATCAATTTTTAAGTAACTCCTAAAAGTGATATGATAGGATATGTGTCTTTTGCTTTCTCACTTACTACAGGTGGCGTGATTACGACTAGACTCATCTATGGTGCTGCAAATGGCATTGTTTCATTTTTTCACTACCTCATATTCCATCTGCACAGGTAGCAGCTCTTCTTTGTCCGCCCATCTGTCGGTGGACTTTTTGGTTACTTCCGTATCTTGGCTATTGTAATACTATGCAATGCAGATTTGCATACCTGTGTCCTTCCAATTCTGTCTTCTTAGTTTATAGGTCCAGGAATAGGTCTGCTGGATCCTATGGTAGCTCAATGTTTACCTTTTAAAGGCACCTCTATTCTGTTCTCTTTAGTGGCTCTTTCCAGGTTACGTCCCACATAAAGTTGAGGGTATGCATTTCTTCCCAGCACCTTCAGCATTTATTCTTTGTAGTTTTTGCTGATGGTTATTCTGAGTGGTGTGAGCTGATACCTCTTTGTGGTTGAATTTGCATGTGTCTCATAATGCGTTGAAATTGAGCTTTTAGACATGTCCTTTTTATTTTTCCAGCTATGATTAGAGCTTATTTCTTCATAGTGTTTTCTTAAAGTATGTGTCACCATTTGAAATATTTTGGCCATTACCTCCCTCAAGACATTTTGAGGGCAAGTTTCATTTACAGTTCTGCAGTACTTGTTCCTATGAAATGACCATTAGCACGGGCTTTAAAGCTGCTTTTGCAGGTAACTGCCAGAGGGCAGCAGCCTTTCTATGTTCCCCACCCTGGTAACTAGGGAAAAGCCCTTGCGGACTGTGGTGTTTCTCGGTTAAAAATTAGAGTGGAGTGTGCCTGGAGAAACCCACACAAGCTGATGTCTCCTTACTTTTGTTGGATTTTTAAATGTAATTTTTATTTTTTATTGGAGTAATTTTCCACTGTGTACGTGGACCACTTCTACTTTGTGCATTCCTCGGTTGATGGACATTTTCATTTCTTCCAAGTGTTGGCTATGGTACATATTGTTGGAGTGCAGGATTGCCAGCCTGTGACTTTTTGATTCTCATTTTCTCAGGTGATAGGCCCAGCAGTGGGTGTGATTCATTGACTGGTAGCACCGTGTTTCCCTTTTCAAAGCACCTCCTTTGTGTTTTCATTAGTGGCTCTTACCACGTCCCCCTTAGAATCGAGGGTACGCATTTCTCCACAATCGCTTCAGCATTTATTGTTTGCAGCATTTATGCTAATGGCCCTACTGGCTGCTGTGAGCTGATAGGTTTTTGTAATTTGGGTTTGCATGTATTTGAAAATTCGTAAAACTCATTATTTTTCTCCGCCGTTTTCTTTTCTGTTACAAAAAGGAAACAAATGGGAGTACATTATAACTCTGGAAACTGTCTTCTTAGAAGGTTGCCCTCTTTTGAATTTTTTGGTCGATTTTCCACCCCAGAGTTTTTTTAGAGAGCAGGTGTCATTTCCCGAACTGCAAGTTTGGTGAATATTTATTGACCTTTAGAAATGGGTTTAAAGCTGCTGTTGTGGGAAGTGGCCTCAAGCAGGCAGCATTTCTCCATTCCCAAATCTGGTTTCTAGGGCAGCAGAGCCTTTCTGGAAGTCGTGTTCCTAGGTTGTAAATTACATTGGAATGTGCATGGAGAAACCCCCATAAGTTTATGTCTCATTATTTCTTCTTGGTTTTAAAAATTTTTTTAATTGTGGTAAAGCTTAGAATATTGTTTGTCCTAGGTGTACACAATCTGGTTCATTTGTAGATTATATATGTCTATTCAAGTACAGATCCTCTTCCCATGTAAAATGTTACAGAATGTTCCGCAGACCTCCCTTGCTATATGGTCGGTCTTTTTGAGATATGTATATAATATGTGTTTGTATACATATAGTAACACTAATCTTAATTTATCCATTCACTCCACCTTTCCTTTTAGATGAGCATAGTTTGTTTTCTAAGTCTGTGAGTGTCTTTCTCTGTGGAAATATGTTCATTTGTGTCAGTTATTAGATAACGCCTATAAGTGATATCATAGAATATAGGTCTTTTGCTTTTGGACTTACCTCATGTTTCGTGATTATCTCCAGACTCATTTGTGGTGCCTCAGAGAGCAATGGTTCATTGTTTTCCATGGCTAATATTCCATTGTGTACATGGACCACTTCTTCTTTATCCATTCACCTCTTGTTGGATATTTTGATTGCTTCACGGTCTTGGCTATTGTGAATAAGGCTGCACTGCAGCTTTTGCGGCCTGTGTCTTCTCGATTCTTGTCTTCTCAGGTGAGAGGTCCAATGGCGTGCCTGCTGGATTGAATGGTACCTCCATTTTTACTTTTAAACACAGCTCCTTTCTATTCTCATTATTGGCTGTTACCCTTTTATGTCTCAACAGCAGGTAGAGGGTTCACAGTTCTCTAAAACCCCTTCAGCATTTATTGTTCGTAGACTTTTTGCTGATGGTCAGTCGATTGGTGTAAGTTGAAAACTTTTTGTAGATTAGATTGCATGCGTCTAACACTCCCTGAGGTGGAGCTTTTATCCATTTTCCTTTTTTTTTTAAAGAGCGTCAGTAAAACGTAACTCTTCATATTCTCTTCTTGAAACATTTGCCTGTTTTGAAATTTTTTGTCCATTCCCTACTTCAGCACAATTTTTCAGGGCAGGTGTCCTTACAGCCTTGAGTTCTTGTGAATGTTAAGTGACCATTAGCTGTGACTTTAAAGCTGCTCTTGCAGGAAACGGCCACAAGGTGGCAGCATTTCTCCTTTACCAAATTTGGTTACTAGGGAAACAGAGCCTTAATGGAAGTGGTGTTCTAGGTTGTAAATTAAAATGGAATGTGCCAGGAAAAAGCCCTTTAAGTTTATGTCTCATTACTTCTTGTTCATATTTGTAATTTACTTTTTATTTTTTATCCCAGCAAATTTGATTACAATGGTTTGTTTCTTCTTGGTGTGCAAGATGTGGTTGTTTCATACATATATGTGTATCTACTCTTCCTCGCATCCTTTTCCCATTTAGGTTATGACAGAATGTTGAGTAGTCTTCTCCTGGTCTTCCGTACGCCTTTGGTGATTATATATTTTACATGGTTTGTATATCTCTGTTAACCCCAATATGGTAATGTATCCAATCCTCATCCCTTTCTTTTTGGTGAGCCTAAGTTTTTTTAATGAATCTGTGATTGCCTTTCTCTGTGGAAATATCTTCATTGGTATCAATTTTTAAGTAACTCCTAAAAGTGATATGATAGGATATGTGTCTTTTGCTTTCTCACTTACTACAGGGGGCGTGATTACGTCTAGACTCATCTATGGTGCTGCAAATGGCATTGTTTCATTTTTTTCAGTAGCGAATATTCCATCTGTACATGGAGGAGTTCTTCTGTGTCCACCCATCTGTTGGTGGACTTTTTGGTTACTTCCATATCTTGGCTATTGTGATACTGTGCAATGCAGATTTGCCTGCCTGTGTCTTTCCAATTCTGTCTTCTTAGATTATAGGTCGAGGAGTGGGCCTGCTAGGTCATATGGTAGCTCAATGCTTACCTTTTTAAGGCACCTCCTTTCTGTTCTCATCTGTGGCCCTTTCCAACTTACGTCCCACTTGAAGTTGAGGGTATACATTTCTCCACAACACCTTCAGCATTTATTGTTTGTAGTTTTCTTGCTGATGGTTACTCTGGCAATTGTGAGCTGATACCTCTTTGTGGTTGAATTCGCATGTGCCTCAAAATCCGTTGAAATTGAGCTTTAAGGCATGTCCTTTTTATTTTTCAAGCTGTGATTACCCCTTAGTTCTTCAAAGTGTTCTCTTAAAGTATGTGTCACATTTTGAAATGTTTTGGCCATTACCTCCCTCAAGACATTTTGAGGGCAAGTTTCATTTACAGTTCTGCAGTACTTGTTCCTATGAAATGACCATTAGCACGGGCTTTAAAGCTGCTTTTGCAGGTAACTGCCAGAGGGCAGCAGCCTTTCTATGTTCCCCACCCTGGTAACTAGGGAAAAGCCCTTGCGGACTGTGGTGTTTCTCGGTTAAAAATTAGAGTGGAGTGTGCCTGGAGAAACCCACACAAGCTGATGTCTCCTTACTTTTGTTGGATTTTTAAATGTAATTTTTATTTTTTATTGGAGTAATTTTCCACTGTGTACGTGGACCACTTCTACTTTGTGCATTCCTCGGTTGATGGACATTTTCATTTCTTCCAAGTGTTGGCTATGGTATATATTGTTGGAGTGCAGAATTGCCAGCCTGTGACTTTTTGATTCTCATTTTCTCAGGTGATAGGCCCAGCAGTGGGTGTGATTCATTGACTGGTAGCACCTTGTTTACCTTTTCAAAGCACCTCCTTTGTGTTTTCATTAGTGGCTCTTACCACGTCCCCCTTAGAATCGAGGGTACGCATTTCTCCACAATCGCTTCAGCATTTATTGTTTGCAGCATTTATGCTAATGGCCCTACTGGCTGCTGTGAGCTGATAGGTTTTTGTAATTTGGGTTTGCATGTATTTGAAAATTCGTAAAACTCATTATTTTTCTCCGCCGTTTTCTTTTCTGTTACAAAAAGGAAACAAATGGGAGTACATTATAACTCTTGAAATTGTCTTCTTAGAAGGTTGCCCTCTTTTGAATTTTTTGGTCGATTTTCCACCCCAGAGTTTTTTTAGAGAGCAGGTGTCATTTCCCGAACTGCAAGTTTGGTGAATATTTATTGACCTTTAGAAATGGGTTTAAAGCTGCTGTTGTGGGAAGTGGCCTCAAGCAGGCAGCATTTCTCCATTCCCAAATCTGGTTTCTAGGGCAGCAGAGCCTTTCTGGAAGTCGTGTTCCTAGGTTGTAAATTACATTGGAATGTGCATGGAGAAACCCCCATAAGTTTATGTCTCATTATTTCTTCTTGGTTTTAAAAATTTTTTTAATTGTGGTAAAGCTTAGAATATTGTTTGTCCTAGGTGTACACAATCTGGTTCATTTGTAAATTATATATGTCTATTCAAGTACAGATCCTCTTCCCATGTAAAATGTTACAGAATGTTCCGCAGACCTCCCTTGCTATATGGTCGGTCTTTTTGAGATATGTATATAATATGTGTTTGTATACATATAGTAACACTAATCTTAATTTATCCATTCACTCCACCTTTCCTTTTAGATGAGCATAGTTTGTTTTCTAAGTCTGTGAGTGTCTTTCTCTGTGGAAATATGTTCATTTGTGTCAGTTATTAGATAACGCCTATAAGTGATATCATAGAATATAGGTCTTTTGCTTTTGGACTTACCTCATGTTTCGTGATTATCTCCAGACTCATTTGTGGTGCCTCAGAGAGCAATGGTTCATTGTTTTCCATGGCTAATATTCCATTGTGTACATGGACCACTTCTTCTTTATCCATTCACCTCTTGTTGGATATTTTGATTGCTTCACGGTCTTGGCTATTGTGAATAAGGCTGCACTGCAGCTTTTGCGGCCTGTGTCTTCTCGATTCTTGTCTTCTCAGGTGAGAGGTCCAATGGCGTGCCTGCTGGATTGAATGGTACCTCCATTTTTACTTTTAAACACAGCTCCTTTCTATTCTCATTATTGGCTGTTACCCTTTTATGTCTCAACAGCAGATAGAGGGTTCACAGTTCTCTAAAACCCCTTCAGCATTTATTGTTCGTAGACTTTTTGCTGATGGTCAGTCGATTGGTGTAAGTTGAAAACTTTTTGTAGATTAGATTGCATGCGTCTAACACTCCCTGAGGTGGAGCTTTTATCCATTTTCCTTTTTTTTTTAAGGAGCGTCAGTAAAACGTAACTCTTCATATTCTCTTCTTGAAACATTTGCCTGTTTTGAAAATTTTTGTCCATTCCCTACTTCAGCACAATTTTTCAGGGCAGGTGTCCTTACAGCCTTGAGTTCTTGTGAATGTTAAGTGACCATTAGCTGTGACTTTAAAGCTGCTCTTGCAGGAAACGGCCACAAGGTGGCAGCATTTCTCCTTTACCAAATTTGGTTACTAGGGAAACAGAGCCTTAATGGAAGTGGTGTTCTAGGTTGTAAATTAAAATGGAATGTGCCAGGAAAAAGCCCTTTAAGTTTATGTCTCATTACTTCTTGTTCATATTTGTAATTTACTTTTTATTTTTTATCCCAGCAAATTTGATTACAATGGTTTGTTTCTTCTTGGTGTGCAAGATGTGGTTGTTTCATACATATATGTGTATCTACTCTTCCTCGCATCCTTTTCCCATTTAGGTTATGACAGAATGTTGAGTAGTCTTCTCCTGGTCTTCCGTACGCCTTTGGTGATTATATATTTTACATGGTTTGTATATCTCTGTTAACCCCAATATGGTAATGTATCCAATCCTCATCCCTTTCTTTTTGGTGAGCCTAAGTTTTTTTAATGAATCTGTGATTGCCTTTCTCTGTGGAAATATCTTCATTGGTATCAATTTTTAAGTAACTCCTAAAAGTGATATGATAGGATATGTGTCTTTTGCTTTCTCACTTACTACAGGGGGCGTGATTACGTCTAGACTCATCTATGGTGCTGCAAATGGCATTGTTTCATTTTTTTCAGTAGCGAATATTCCATCTGTACATGGAGGAGTTCTTCTGTGTCCACCCATCTGTTGGTGGACTTTTTGGTTACTTCCATATCTTGGCTATTGTGATACTGTGCAATGCAGATTTGCCTGCCTGTGTCTTTCCAATTCTGTCTTCTTAGATTATAGGTCGAGGAGTGGGCCTGCTAGGTCATATGGTAGCTCAATGCTTACCTTTTTAAGGCACCTCCTTTCTGTTCTCATCTGTGGCCCTTTCCAACTTACGTCCCACTTGAAGTTGAGGGTATACATTTCTCCACAACACCTTCAGCATTTATTGTTTGTAGTTTTCTTGCTGATGGTTACTCTGGCAATTGTGAGCTGATACCTCTTTGTGGTTGAATTCGCATGTGCCTCAAAATCCGTTGAAATTGAGCTTTAAGGCATGTCCTTTTTATTTTTCAAGCTGTGATTACCCCTTAGTTCTTCAAAGTGTTCTCTTAAAGTATGTGTCACATTTTGAAATGTTTTGGCCATTACCTCCCTCAAGACATTTTGAGGGCAAGTTTCATTTACAGTTCTGCAGTACTTGTTCCTATGAAATGACCATTAGCACGGGCTTTAAAGCTGCTTTTGCAGGTAACTGCCAGAGGGCAGCAGCCTTTCTATGTTCCCCACCCTGGTAACTAGGGAAAAGCCCTTGCGGCCTGTGGTGTTTCTCGGTTAAAAATTAGAGTGGAGTGTGCCTGGAGAAACCCACACAAGCTGATGTCTCCTTACTTTTGTTGGATTTTTAAATGTAATTTTTATTTTTTATTGGAGTAATTTTCCACTGTGTACGTGGACCACTTCTACTTTGTGCATTCTTCGGTTGATGGACATTTTCATTTCTTCCAAGTGTTGGCTATGGTAAATATTGTTGGAGTGCAGAATTGCCAACCTGTGACTTTTTGATTCTCATTTTCTCAGGTGATAGGCCCAGCAGTGTGTGTGATTCATTGACTGGTAGCACCGTGTTTCCCTTTTCAAAGCACCTCCTTTGTGTTTTCATTAGTGGCTCTTACCACGTCCCCCTTAGAATCGAGGGTACGCATTTCTCCACAATCGCTTCAGCATTTATTGTTTGCAGCATTTATGCTAATGGCCCTACTGGCTGCTGTGAGCTGATAGGTTTTTGTAATTTGGGTTTGCATGTATTTGAAAATTCGTAAAACTCATTATTTTTCTCCGCCGTTTTCTTTTCTGTTACAAAAAGGAAACAAATGGGAGTACATTATAACTCTGGAAACTGTCTTCTTAGAAGGTTGCCCTCTTTTGAATTTTTTGGTCGATTTTCCACCCCAGAGTTTTTTTAGAGAGCAGGTGTCATTTCCCGAACTGCAAGTTTGGTGAATATTTATTGACCTTTAGAAATGGGTTTAAAGCTGCTATTGTGGGAAGTGGCCTCAAGCAGGCAGCATTTCTCCATTCCCAAATCTGGTTTCTAGGGCAGCAGAGCCTTTCTGGAAGTCGTGTTCCTAGGTTGTAAATTACATTGGAATGTGCATGGAGAAACCCCCATAAGTTTATGTCTCATTATTTCTTCTTGGTTTTAAAATTTTTTTTAATTGTGGTAAAGCTTAGAATATTGTTTGTCCTAGGTGTACACAATCTGGTTCATTTGTAGATTATATATGTCTATTCAAGTACAGATCCTCTTCCCATGTAAAATGTTACAGAATGTTCCGCAGACCTCCCTTGCTATATGGTCGGTCTTTTTGAGATATGTATATAATATGTGTTTGTATACATATAGTAACACTAATCTTAATTTATCCATTCCCCCCACCTTTCCTTTTAGATGAGCATAGTTTGTTTTCTAAGTCTGTGAGTGTCTTTCTCTGTGGAAATATGTTCATTTGTGTCAGTTATTAGATAACGCCTATAAGTGATATCATAGAATATAGGTCTTTTGCTTTTGGACTTACCTCATGTTTCGTGATTATCTCCAGACTCATTTGTGGTGCCTCAGGGAGCAATGGTTCATTGTTTTCCATGGCTAATATTCCATTGTGTACATGGACCACTTCTTCTTTATCCATTCACCTCTTGTTGGATATTTTGATTGCTTCACGGTCTTGGCTATTGTGAATAAGGCTGCACTGCAGCTTTTGCGGCCTGTGTCTTCTCGATTCTTGTCTTCTCAGGTGAGAGGTCCAATGGTGTGCCTGCTGGATTGAATGGTACCTCCATTTTTACTTTTAAACACAGCTCCTTTCTATTCTCATTATTGGCTGTTACCCTTTTATGTCTCAACAGCAGGTAGAGGGTTCACAGTTCTCTAAAACCCCTTCAGCATTTATTGTTCGTAGACTTTTTGCTGATGGTCAGTCGATTGGTGTAAGTTGAAAACTTTTTGTAGATTAGATTGCATGCGTCTAACACTCCCTGAGGTGGAGCTTTTATCCATTTTCCTTTTTTTTTTAAAGAGCGTCAGTAAAACGTAACTCTTCATATTCTCTTCTTGAAACATTTGCCTGTTTTGAAATTTTTTGTCCATTCCCTACTTCAGCACAATTTTTCAGGGCAGGTGTCCTTACAGCCTTGAGTTCTTGTGAATGTTAAGTGACCATTAGCTGTGACTTTAAAGCTGCTCTTGCAGGAAACGGCCACAAGGTGGCAGCATTTCTCCTTTACCAAATTTGGTTACTAGGGAAACAGAGCCTTAATGGAAGTGGTGTTCTAGGGTGTAAATTAAAATGGAATGTGCCAGGAAAAAGCCCTTTAAGTTTATGTCTCATTACTTCTTGTTCATATTTGTAATTTACTTTTTATTTTTTATCCCAGCAAATTTGATTACAATGGTTTGTTTCTTCTTGGTGTGCAAGATGTGGTTGTTTCATACATATATGTGTATCTACTCTTCCTCGCATCCTTTTCCCATTTAGGTTATGACAGAATGTTGAGTAGTCTTCTCCTGGTCTTCCGTACGCCTTTGGTGATTATATATTTTACATGGTTTGTATATCTCTGTTAACCCCAATATGGTAATGTATCCAATCCTCATCCCTTTCTTTTTGGTGAGCCTAAGTTTTTTTAATGAATCTGTGATTGCCTTTCTCTGTGGAAATATCTTCATTGGTATCAATTTTTAAGTAACTCCTAAAAGTGATATGATAGGATATGTGTCTTTTGCTTTCTCACTTACTACAGGGGGCGTGATTACGTCTAGACTCATCTATGGTGCTGCAAATGGCATTGTTTCATTTTTTTCAGTAGCGAATATTCCATCTGTACATGGAGGAGTTCTTCTGTGTCCACCCATCTGTTGGTGGACTTTTTGGTTACTTCCATATCTTGGCTATTGTGATACTGTGCAATGCAGATTTGCCTGCCTGTGTCTTTCCAATTCTGTCTTCTTAGATTATAGGTCGAGGAGTGGGCCTGCTAGGTCATATGGTAGCTCAATGTTTACCTTTTTAAGGCACCTCCTTTCTGTTCTCATCTGTGGCCCTTTCCAACTTACGTCCCACTTGAAGTTGAGGGTATACATTTCTCCACAACACCTTCAGCATTTATTGTTTGTAGTTTTCTTGCTGATGGTTACTCTGGCAATTGTGAGCTGATACCTCTTTGTGGTTGAATTCGCATGTGCCTCAAAATCCGTTGAAATTGAGCTTTAAGGCATGTCCTTTTTATTTTTCAAGCTGTGATTACCCCTTAGTTCTTCAAAGTGTTCTCTTAAAGTATGTGTCACATTTTGAAATGTTTTGGCCATTACCTCCCTCAAGACATTTTGAGGGCAGGTTTCATTTACAGTTCTGCAGTACTTGTTCCTATGAAATGACCATTAGCACAGGCTTTAAAGCTGCTTTTGCAGGTAACTGCCAGAGGGCAGCAGCCTTTCTATTTTCCCCACCCTGGTAACTGGGGAAAAGCCCTTGCGGCCTGTGGTGTTTCTCGGTTAAAAATTAGAGTGGAGTGTGCCTGGAGAAACCCACACAAGCTGATGTCTCCTTATTTTTGTTGGATTTTTACATGTAATTTTTATTTTTTATTGGAGTAATTTTCCACTGTGTACATGGACCACTTCTGCATTGTGCATTCCTCGGTTGATGGACATTTTCATTGCTTCCAAGTGTTGGCTATGGTAAATATTGTTGGAGTGCAGGATTGCCAGCCTGTGACTTTTTGATTCTCATTTTCTCAGGTGATAGGCCCAGCAGTGGGTGTGATTGACTGACTGGTAGCACCGTTTTTCCCTTTTCAAAGCACCTTCTTTGTGTTTTCATTAGTGGCACTTATTACGTTCCCTTTAGAATCGAGGGTACACATTTCTCCACAATCGCTTCAGCATTTATTGTTTGCAGAATTTATGCCAATGTCCCTACTGGCTGCTGTGAGCTGATAGGGTTTTGTAATTTGGGTTTGCATGTCTTTGAAAATTCCTAAAACTCATCATTTTTCTCCGCCGTTTTCTTTTCTGTTAAAAAAAGGAAACAAATGGGAGTACATTATAACTCTTGATATTGTCTTCTTGGAAGGTTGCCCTCTTTTGAATTTTTTGGTCGATTTTCCACCTCAGACTTTTTTTAGAGAGCAGGTGTCATTTCCCGAACTGCAAGTTTGGTGAATATTTAGTGACCTTTAGCAATGTGTTTAAAGCTGCTGTTGTGGGAAGTGGCCTAAAGGAGGCAGCATTTCTCCATTCCCAAATCTGGTTACTAGGGCAGCAGAGCCTTTCTAGAAGTCGTGTTCCTAGGTTGTAAATTACATTGGAATGTGCATGGAGAAACCCCCATAAGTTTATGTCTCATTATTTCTTCTTGGTTTTAAATTTTTTTTTAATTGGGGTAAAGCTTAGAATATTGTTTCTCCTAGGTGTAAACAATCTGGTTCATCTGTACATTATATATGTCTATTCAAGTACAGATCCTCTTCCCATGTAAAATATTACAGAGGGTTCCACAGACTTCCTTGCTGTATGGTCGGTATTTTTGAGATATGTATATAATATGTGTTTGTATACATATAGTAACACTAATCTTAATTTATCCATTCACTCCACCTTTCCTTTTAGATGAGCATAGTTTTCTAAATCTGTGAGTGTCTTTCTCTGTGGAAATATGTTCATTTGTGTCAGTTATTAGATAACGCCTATAGGTGATATCATAGAATACAGGTCTTTTGCTTTCCGAGTTACCTCATGTTTCGTGATTATCTCCAGACTCTTTTGTGGTGCGTCAAAGAGCAAGGGTTCATTGTCTTCCATGGCTAATATTCCATTGTGTACATGGACCAGTTCTTCTTTATCCATTCACCTGTTGGTGGACATTTTGGTTGCTTCACTGTCTTGGCTATTGTGAATAAGGCTGCACTGCAGCTTTTGCGGCCTGTGTCTTCTCCATTCTTGTCTTCTCAGGTGAGAGGTCCAATGGTGCGCCTGCTGGATTGAATGATACCTCCATTTTTACTTTTAAACACAGCTCCTTTCGGTTCTCATTATTGGCTGTTACCGTTTTACGTCTCACCAGCAGGTAGAGGGTACACAGTTCTCTAAAACCCCTTCAGCATTTATTGTTTATAGACTTTTTGCTGATGGTCATTCGACTGATGTAAGTTGAAACTTTTTGTAGATTAGATTGCATGCGTCTAACACTCCCTGAGGTTGAGCTTTTTTTTTTTTTAAATTTTTTTTTTTATTTATTTATTTATTTTTAATTTATGGCTATGTTGGGTCTTCGTTTCTGTGCGAGGGCTTTCTCTAGTTGTGGCAAGTGGGAGCCACTCTTCATCGCTGTGCGCGGGCCTCTCACTATCGCGGCCTCTCTTGTTGCGGAGCACAGGCTCCAGACACGCAGGCTCAGTAATTGTGGCTCACAGGCCCAGCTGCTCCGCGGCATGTGGGATCTTCCCAGACCAGGGCTCGAACTCGCGTCCCCTGCGTTAGCAGGCAGATTCTCAACCACTGCGCCACCAGGGAAGCCCTGAGGTTGAGCTTTTATCCATTTTCCTTTTTTTTTTAAAAGTGTGTGAGTAAAACTTAAGTCTTCATAATCTCTTCTTGAAACATTTGCCTGTTTTGAATTTTTTTGTCCATTCCCTACTTCAGCTCAATTTTTTAGGGCAGGTGTCCTTTACAGCCCTGAGTCCTTGTGAATGTTAAGTGACCATTAGCTGTGACTTTAAAGCTGCTCTTGCAGGAAACGGCCACAAGGTGGCAGCATTTCTCCTTTACCAAATTTGGTTACTAGTGAAACAGAGCCTTAATGGAAATGGTGTTCTAGGTTGTATGTTAGAATGGAATATGCCAGGAAAAAGACCTTTAAGTTTATGTATCATTACTTCTTGTTCATATTGGTAATTTACTTTTTATTTTTTATCCCAGCAAATTTGATTACAATGGTTTGTTTGCTCTCGGTGTGCAAGATGTGGTTCTTTCACACATATACAGGTATCTATTTTTCCTCGCATCCTTTTCCCATGTAGGTTATGGCACAATGTTGAGTAGTCTGCTCCTGGTCTTCCGTACGTCTTTGGTGGTTATATATTTCACATGGTTTGTATATCTCTGTTAACCCCAATATGGTAATGTATCCAATCCTCATCCCTTTCTATTTGGTGAACCATAAGTTTTTAAATGAATCTTCGATTGCCTCTCTCTGTGGAAATATCTTCATTGGTATCAATTTTTAAGTAACTCCTAAAAGTGATATGATAGGATATGTGTCTTTTGCTTTCTCACTTACTACAGGTGGCGTGATTACGACTAGACTCATCTATGGTGCTGCAAATGGCATTGTTTCATTTTTTCACTACCTCATATTCCATCTGCACAGGTAGCAGCTCTTCTTTGTCCGCCCATCTGTCGGTGGACTTTTTGGTTACTTCCGTATCTTGGCTATTGTAATACTATGCAATGCAGATTTGCATACCTGTGTCCTTCCAATTCTGTCTTCTTAGTTTATAGGTCCAGGAATAGGTCTGCTGGATCCTATGGTAGCTCAATGTTTACCTTTTAAAGGCACCTCTATTCTGTTCTCTTTAGTGGCTCTTTCCAGGTTACGTCCCACATAAAGTTGAGGGTATGCATTTCTTCCCAGCACCTTCAGCATTTATTCTTTGTACTTTTTGCTGATGGTTCTTCTGAGTGGTGTGAGCTGATACCTCTTTGTGGTTGAATTTGCATGTGTCTCATAATGCGTTGAAATTGAGCTTTTAGACATGTCCTTTTTATTTTTCCAGCTATGATTAGAGCTTATTTCTTCAAAGTGTTTTCTTAAAGTATGTGTCACCATTTGAAATATTTTCGCCATTACCTCCCTCAAGACATTTTGAGGGCAAGTTTCATTTACAGTTCTGCAGTACTTGTTCCTATGAAATGACCATTAGCACGGGCTTTAAAGCTGCTTTTGCATGTAACTGCCAGAGGGCAGCAGCCTTTCTATGTTCCCCACCCTGGTAACTAGGGAAAAGCCCTTGCGGCCTGTGGTGTTTCTCGGTTAAAAATTAGAGTGGAGTGTGCCTGGAGAAACACACACAAGCTGATGTCTCCTTACTTTTGTTAGATTTTTAAATGTAATTTTTATTTTTTATTGGAGTAATTTTCCACTGTGTACGTGGACCACTTCTACTTTGTGCATTCTTCGGTTGATGGACATTTTCATTTCTTCCAAGTGTTGGCTATGGTAAATATTGTTGGAGTGCAGAATTGCCAACCTGTGACTTTTTGATTCTCATTTTCTCAGGTGATAGGCCCAGCAGTGTGTGTGATTCATTGACTGGTAGCACCGTGTTTCCCTTTTCAAAGCACCTCCTTTGTGTTTTCATTAGTGGCTCTTACCACGTCCCCCTTAGAATCGAGGGTACGCATTTCTCCACAATCGCTTCAGCATTTATTGTTTGCAGCATTTATGCTAATGGCCCTACTGGCTGCTGTGAGCTGATAGGTTTTTGTAATTTGGGTTTGCATGTATTTGAAAATTCGTAAAACTCATTATTTTTCTCCGCCGTTTTCTTTTCTGTTACAAAAAGGAAACAAATGGGAGTACATTATAACTCTGGAAACTGTCTTCTTAGAAGGTTGCCCTCTTTTGAATTTTTTGGTCGATTTTCCACCCCAGAGTTTTTTTAGAGAGCAGGTGTCATTTCCCGAACTGCAAGTTTGGTGAATATTTATTGACCTTTAGAAATGAGTTTAAAGCTGCTATTGTGGGAAGTGACCTCAAGCAGGCAGCATTTCTCCATTCCCAAATCTGGTTTCTAGGGCAGCAGAGCCTTTCTGGAAGTCGCGTTCCTAGGTTGTAAATTACATTGGAATGTGCATGGAGATACCCCCATAAGTTTATGTCTCATTATTTCTTCTTGGTTTTAAAATTTTTTTTAATTGTGGTAAAGCTTAGAATATTGTTTGTCCTAGGTGTACACAATCTGGTTCATTTGTAGATTATATATGTCTATTCAAGTACAGATCCTCTTCCCATGTAAAATGTTACAGAATGTTCCGCAGACCTCCCTTGCTATATGGTCGGTCTTTTTGAGATATGTATATAATATGTGTTTGTATACATATAGTAACACTAATCTTAATTTATCCATTCCCCCCACCTTTCCTTTTAGATGAGCATAGTTTGTTTTCTAAGTCTGTGAGTGTCTTTCTCTGTGGAAATATGTTCATTTGTGTCAGTTATTAGATAACGCCTATAAGTGATATCATAGAATATAGGTCTTTTGCTTTTGGACTTACCTCATGTTTCGTGATTATCTCCAGACTCATTTGTGGTGCCTCAGGGAGCAATGGTTCATTGTTTTCCATGGCTAATATTCCATTGTGTACATGGACCACTTCTTCTTTATCCATTCACCTCTTGTTGGATATTTTGATTGCTTCACGGTCTTGGCTATTGTGAATAAGGCTGCACTGCAGCTTTTGCGGCCTGTGTCTTCTCGATTCTTGTCTTCTCAGGTGAGAGGTCCAATGGCGTGCCTGCTGGATTGAATGTTATCTCCATTTTTACTTTTAAACACAGCTCCTTTCTATTCTCATTATTGGCTGTTACCCTTTTACGCCTCAACAGCAGGTAGAGGGTTCACAGTTCTCTAAAACCCCTTCAGCATTTATTGTTCGTAGACTTTTTGCTGATGGTCAGTCGATTGGTGTAAGTTGAAAACTTTTTGTAGATTAGATTGCATGGGTCTAACACTCCCTGAGGTTGAGCTTTTATCCATTTTCCTTTTTTTTTAAAGAGCGTCAGTAAAACGTAACTCTTCATATGCTCTTCTTGAAACATTTGCCTGTTTTGAAATTTTTTGTCCATTCCCTACTTCAGCACAATTTTTTAGGGCAGGTGTCCTTACAGCCCTGAGTCCTTGTGAATGTTAAGTGACCATTAGCTGTGAGTTTAAAGCTGCTCTTGCAGGAAACGGCCACAAGGTGGCAGCATTTCTCCTTTACCAAATTTGGTTACTAGGGAAACAGAGCCTTAATGGAAGTGGTGTTCTAGGTTGTAAATTAAAATGGAATGTGCCAGGAAAAAGCCCTTTAAGTTTATGTCTCATTACTTCTTGTTCATATTTGTAATTTACTTTTTATTTTTTATCCCAGCAAATTTGATTACAATGGTTTGTTTCTTCTTGGTGTGCAAGATGTGGTTCTTTCACACATATATGTGTATCTATTCTTCCTCGCATCCTTTTCCCATTTAGGTTATGACAGAATGTTGAGTAGTCTTCTCCTGGTCTTCCGTACGTCTTTGGTGGTTATATATTTCACATGGTTTGTATATCTCTGTTAACCCCAATATGGTAATGTATCCAATCCTCATCCCTTTCTATTTGGTGAACCATAAGTTTTCAAATGAATCTGCGATTGCCTCTCTCTGTTGAAATATCTTCATTGGTATCAATTTTTAAGTAACTCCTAAAAGTGGTATGATAGGATATGTGTCTTTTGCTTTCTCACTTACTACAGGTGGCATGATTACGTCTAGACTCATCTATGGTGCTGCAAATGGCATTGTTTCATTTTTTTCAGTAGCGAATATTCCATCTGTACATGGAGGAGTTCTCCTTTGTCCATCCTTCTGTTGGTGGCCTTTTTGGTTACTTCCATATCTTGGCTATTTTAATACTGTGCAATGCAGATTTCCTGCCTCTGTCTTTCCAATTCTCTCCTCTTAGATTATAGGTCGAGTAGTGGGCCTGCTGGATCATATGGTAGCTCAATGTTTACCTTTTTAAGGCACCTCCATTCTGTTCTAGTTCGTGGCCCTTTCCAAGTTACGTCCCCCTTGAAGTTGAGGGTATGCATTTCTCTACAACACCTTCAGCATTTATTGTTTGTAGTTTTCTTGCTGGTGGTTATTCTGACAAGTGTGATCTGATACCTCTTTGTGGTTTAATTCGCACGTGCCTCATAATCCATTGAAAATGAGCTTGAAGGCATGTCCTTTTTTATTTTTCAAGCTGTGATTACCCCTTAGTTCTTCAAAGTGTTCTCTTAAAGTATGTGTCACATTTTGAAATGTATTGGCCATTACCTCCCTCAAGACATTTTGAGGGCAGGTTTCATTTACAGTTCTGCAGTACTTGTTCCTATGAAATGACCATTAGCACAGGCTTAAAGCTGTTTTTGCAGGTAACTGCCAGAGGGCAGCAGCCTTTCTATGTTCCCCACCCTGGTAACTCGGGAAAAGCCCTTGCACCCTGTGGTGTTTCTCGGTTATAAATTAGCGTGCAGTGTGCCTGGACAAACCCACACAAGCTGATGTCTCCTTACTTTCGTTGGATTTTTAAATGTAACTTTTATTTTTTATTGGAGTAATTTTCCACTGTGTACGTGGACCACTTCTACTTTGTGCATTCCTCGGTTGATGGACATTTTCATTGCTTCCAAGTCTTGGCTATGGTAAATATTGTTTTAGTGCAGGATTGCCAGCCTGTGACTTTTTGATTCTCATTTTCTCAGGTGATAGGCCAAGCAGTGGTTGTGATTGACTGACTGGTAGCACCGTGTTTCCCTTTTCAAAGCACCTTCTTTGTGTTTTCATTAGTGGCACTTACCACGTCCC
This sequence comes from Eschrichtius robustus, assembly GCF_028021215.1. NCBI lineage: Eukaryota > Metazoa > Chordata > Mammalia > Artiodactyla > Eschrichtiidae > Eschrichtius > Eschrichtius robustus. Next base: position 93,573 of record NW_027175586.1, read on the forward strand.
CTTTAGAATCGAGGGTACACATTTCTCCACAATCGTTTCAGCATTTATTGTTTGCAGCATTTATGCTAATGGCCCTTCTGGCTGCTGTGAGCTGATAGGTTTTTGTAATTTGGGTTTGCATGTCTCTGAAAATTCGTAAAACTCATCATTTATCTCCGCCGTTTTCTTTTCTGTTAAAAAAAGGAAACAGTTGGGAGTACAATATAACTCTTGATATGGTCTTCTTGGAAGGTTGCCCTCTTTTGAATTTTTTGGTCAATTTTCCACCCCAAAATTTTTTTAGAGAGCAGGTGTCATTTACCGAACTGCAAGTTTGGTGAATATTTAGTGACCTTTAGCAATGGGTTTAAAGCTGATTTGTGGGAAGTGGCCTCAAGCAGGCAGCATTTCTCCATTCCCAAATCTGGGTACTAGGGCAGCAGAGCCTTTCTGGAAGTCGAGTTCCTAGGTTGTAAATTACGTTGGAATGTGCATGGAGAAACGCCCCTAAGTTTATGTCTCATTATTTCTTCTTGGTATAAAAAATTTTTTAAATTGGAGTAAAGCTTAGAATATTGTTTGTCCTAGGTGTACACAATCTGGTTCATTTGTAGATTATATATGTCTATTCAAGTACAGATCCTCTTCCCATGTAAAATGTTACACAGGGTTCTGCAGACCTCCCTTGCTATATGGTCGGTAGTTTTGAGATATGTATATAATATGTATTTGTATACATATAGTAACACTAATCTTAATTTATCCATTCCCCCCACCTTTCCTTTTAGATGAGCATAGTTTGTTTTCTAAGTCTGTGAGTGTCTATCTCTGTGGAAATATGTTCATTTGTGTCAGTTATTAGATAACGCCTATAAGTGATATCATAGAATATAGGTCTTTTGCTTTCCGACTTACCTCATGATTCATGATTATCTCCAGACTCATTTGTGGTGCCTCAGAGAGCAATGGTTCATTGTTTTCCATGGCCAATATTCCATTGTGTACATGGACCACTTCGTCTTTATCCATTCACCTCTTGTTGGATATTTTGATTGCTTCACTGTCTTGGCTATTGTGAATAAGGCTGCACTGCAGCTTTTGCGGCCTGTGTCTTCTCGATTCTTGTCTTCTCAGGTGAGAGGTCCAATGGTGTGGCTGCTGGATTGAATGGTACCTACATTTTTACTTTTAAACACAGCTCCTTTCTGTTCTCATTATTGGCTGTTATCCTTTTACGTCTCACCAGCAGGTTGAGGGTACACAGTTCTGTAAAACCCCTTCAGCATTTATTTTTTGTAGACTTTTTGCTGATGGTCAGTCGACTGGTGTAAGTTGAAACTTTTTGTAGATTAGATTGCATGCGTCTAACACTCCCTGAGGTTGAGCTTTTATCCATGTTCCTTTTTTTTAAAAAAACAGTGTGAGTAAAACTTAACTCTTCATAATCTCTTCTTGAAACATTTGCCTGTTTTGAATTTTATTGTCCACTCCCTACTTCAGCACAGTATTTTAGGGCAGGTGTTCTTTACAGCCCTGAGTCTTTGTGAATTTTAAGTGACCATTAGCTGTGAGTTTAAAGCTGCTCTTGCAGGTAACGGCCACAAGGTGGCATCATTTCTCCTTTACCAAATTTGGTTACGAGGGAAACAGAGCCTTAATGGAAGTGGTGTTCTAGGTTGTATATTAGAATGGAATATGCCAGGAAAAAGCCCTTTAAGTTTATGTCTCATTACTTCTTGTTCATATTTGTAATTTACGTTTTATTTTTTATCCCAGCAAATTTGATTACAATGGTTTGTTTGCTCTAGGTGTGCAAGATGTGGTTCTTTCACACATATACAGGTATCTATTCTTCCTCGCATCCTTTTCTCATGTAGGTTATGACGGAATGTTGAGTAGTCTTCTCCTGGTCTTCCGTACGTCTTTGGTGGTTATATATTTCACATGGTTTGTATATCTCTGTTAACCCCAATATGGTAATGTATCCAATCCTCATCCCTTTCTATTTGGTGAACCATAAGTTTTTAAATGAATCTGCGATTGCCTCTCTTTGTGGAAATATCTTCATTGGTATCAATTTTTAAGTAACTCCTAAAAGTGATATGATAGGATATGTGTCTTTTGCTTTCTCACTTACTACAGGTGGCGTGATTACGTCTAGACTCATCTATGGTGCTGCAAATGGCATTGTTTCATTTTTTCACTAGCTCATATTCCATCTGTACAGGTAGCAGTTCTTCTTTGTCCGCCCATCTGTCGGTGGACTTTTTGGTTACTTCCGTATCTTGGCTATGGGAATACTATGCAATGCAGATTTGCGTACCTGTGTCCTTCCAATTCTGTCTTCTTAGTTTATAGGTCCAGGAATAGGTCTGCTGGATCCTATGGTAGCTCAATGTTTACCTTTTAAAGGCACCTCTATTCTGTTCTCTTTAGTGGCTCTTTCCAGGTTACGTCCCACATAAAGTTGAGGGTATGCATTTCTTCCCAGCACCTTCAGCATTTATTCTTTGTAGTTTTTGCTGATGGTTATTCTGAGTGGTGTGAGCTGATACCTCTTTGTGGTTGAATTTGCATGTGTCTCATAATGCGTTGAAATTGAGCTTTTAGACATGTCCTTTTTATTTTTCCAGCTATGATTAGAGCTTATTTCTTCAAAGTGTTTTCTTAAAGTATGTGTCACCATTTGAAATATTTTGGCCATTACCTCCCTCAAGACATTTTGAGGGCAAGTTTCATTTACAGTTCTGCAGTACTTGTTCCTATGAAATGACCATTAGCACGGGCTTTAAAGCTGCTTTTGCAGGTAACTGCCAGAGGGCAGCAGCCTTTCTATGTTCCCCACCCTGGTAACTAGGGAAAAGCCCTTGCGGCCTGTGGTGTTTCTCGGTTAAAAATTAGAGTGGAGTGTGCCTGGAGAAACCTACACAAGCTGATGTCTCCTTACTTTTGTTGGATTTTTAAATGTAATTTTTATTTTTTATTGGAGTAATTTTCCACTGTGTACGTGGACCACTTCTACTTTGTGCATTCCTCGGTTGATGGACATTTTCATTTCTTCCAAGTGTTGGCTATGGTAAATATTGTTGGAGTGCAGGATTGCCAGCCTGTGACTTTTTGATTCTCATTTTCTCAGGTGATAGGCCCAGCAGTGGGTGTGATTCATTGACTGGTAGCACCGTGTTTCCCTTTTCAAAGCACCTCCTTTGTGTTTTCATTAGTGGCTCTTACCACGTCCCCCTTAGAATCGAGGGTACGCATTTCTCCACAATCGCTTCAGCATTTATTGTTTGCAGCATTTATGCTAATGGCCCTACTGGCTGCTGTGAGCTGATAGGTTTTTGTAATTTGGGTTTACATGTCTTTGAAAATTCGTAAAACTCATTATTTTTCTCCGCCGTTTTCTTTTCTGTTACAAAAAGGAAACAAATGGGAGTACATTATAACTCTTGAAATTGTCTTCTTAGAAGGTTGCCCTCTTTTGAATTTTTTGGTCGATTTTCCACCCCAGAGTTTTTTTAGAGAGCAGGTGTCATTTCCCGAACTGCAAGTTTGGTGAATATTTATTGACCTTTAGAAATGGGTTTAAAGCTGCTGTTGTGGGAAGTGACCTCAAGCAGGCAGCATTTCTCCATTCCCAAATCTGGTTTCTAGGGCAGCAGAGCCTTTCTGGAAGTCGCGTTCCTAGGTTGTAAATTACATTGGAATGTGCATGGAGATACCCCCATAAGTTTATGTCTCATTATTTCTTCTTGGTTTTAAAATTTTTTTTAATTGTGGTAAAGCTTAGAATATTGTTTGTCCTAGGTGTACACAATCTGGTTCATTTGTAGATTATATATGTCTATTCAAGTACAGATCCTCTTCCCATGTAAAATGTTACAGAATGTTCCGCAGACCTCCCTTGCTATATGGTCGGTCTTTTTGAGATATGTATATAATATGTGTTTGTATACATATAGTAACACTAATCTTAATTTATCCATTCCCCCCACCTTTCCTTTTAGATGAGCATAGTTTGTTTTCTAAGTCTGTGAGTGTCTTTCTCTGTGGAAATATGTTCATTTGTGTCAGTTATTAGATAACGCCTATAAGTGATATCATAGAATATAGGTCTTTTGCTTTTGGACTTACCTCATGTTTCGTGATTATCTCCAGACTCATTTGTGGTGCCTCAGAGAGCAATGGTTCATTGTTTTCCATGGCTAATATTCCATTGTGTACATGGACCACTTCTTCTTTATCCATTCACCTCTTGTTGGATATTTTGATTGCTTCACGGTCTTGGCTATTGTGAATAAGGCTGCACTGCAGCTTTTGCGGCCTGTGTCTTCTCGATTCTTGTCTTCTCAGGTGAGAGGTCCAATGGCGTGCCTGCTGGATTGAATGTTATCTCCATTTTTACTTTTAAACACAGCTCCTTTCTGTTCTCATTATTGGCTGTTACCCTTTTACGCCTCAACAGCAGGTAGAGGGTTCACAGTTCTCTAAAACCCCTTCAGCATTTATTGTTCGTAGACTTTTTGCTGATGGTCAGTCGATTGGTGTAAGTTGAAAACTTTTTGTAGATTAGATTGCATGGGTCTAACACTCCCTGAGGTTGAGCTTTTATCCATTTTCCTTTTTTTTTAAAGAGCGTCAGTAAAACGTAACTCTTCATATGCTCTTCTTGAAACATTTGCCTGTTTTGAAATTTTTTGTCCATTCCCTACTTCAGCACAATTTTTTAGGGCAGGTGTCCTTACAGCCCTGAGTCCTTGTGAATGTTAAGTGACCATTAGCTGTGAGTTTAAAGCTGCTCTTGCAGGAAACGGCCACAAGGTGGCAGCATTTCTCCTTTACCAAATTTGGTTACTAGGGAAACAGAGCCTTAATGGAAGTGGTGTTCTAGGTTGTAAATTAAAATGGAATGTGCCAGGAAAAAGCCCTTTAAGTTTATGTCTCATTACTTCTTGTTCATATTTGTAATTTACTTTTTATTTTTTATCCCAGCAAATTTGATTACAATGGTTTGTTTCTTCTTGGTGTGCAAGATGTGGTTCTTTCACACATATATGTGTATCTATTCTTCCTCGCATCCTTTTCCCATTTAGGTTATGACAGAATGTTGAGTAGTCTTCTCCTGGTCTTCCGTACGTCTTTGGTGGTTATATATTTCACATGGTTTGTATATCTCTGTTAACCCCAATATGGTAATGTATCCAATCCTCATCCCTTTCTATTTGGTGAACCATAAGTTTTCAAATGAATCTGCGATTGCCTCTCTCTGTTGAAATATCTTCATTGGTATCAATTTTTAAGTAACTCCTAAAAGTGGTATGATAGGATATGTGTCTTTTGCTTTCTCACTTACTACAGGTGGCATGATTACGTCTAGACTCATCTATGGTGCTGCAAATGGCATTGTTTCATTTTTTTCAGTAGCGAATATTCCATCTGTACATGGAGGAGTTCTCCTTTGTCCATCCTTCTGTTGGTGGCCTTTTTGGTTACTTCCATATCTTGGCTATTTTAATACTGTGCAATGCAGATTTCCTGCCTCTGTCTTTCCCATTCTCTCCTCTTAGATTATAGGTCGAGTAGTGGGCCTGCTGGATCATATGGTAGCTCAATGTTTACCTTTTTAAGGCACCTCCATTCTGTTCTAGTTCGTGGCCCTTTCCAAGTTACGTCCCCCTTGAAGTTGAGGGTATGCATTTCTCTACAACACCTTCAGCATTTATTGTTTGTAGTTTTCTTGCTGGTGGTTATTCTGACAAGTGTGATCTGATACCTCTTTGTGGTTGAATTCGCACGTGCCTCATAATCCATTGAAAATGAGCTTGAAGGCATGTCCTTTTTTATTTTTCAAGCTGTGATTACCCCTTAGTTCTTCAAAGTGTTCTCTTAAAGTATGTGTCACATTTTGAAATGTATTGGCCATTACCTCCCTCAAGACATTTTGAGGGCAGGTTTCATTTACAGTTCTGCAGTACTTGTTCCTATGAAATGACCATTAGCACAGGCTTAAAGCTGTTTTTGCAGGTAACTGCCAGAGGGCAGCAGCCTTTCTATGTTCCCCACCCTGGTAACTCGGGAAAAGCCCTTGCACCCTGTGGTGTTTCTCGGTTATAAATTAGCGTGCAGTGTGCCTGGACAAACCCACACAAGCTGATGTCTCCTTACTTTCGTTGGATTTTTAAATGTAACTTTTATTTTTTATTGGAGTAATTTTCCACTGTGTACGTGGACCACTTCTACTTTGTGCATTCCTCGGTTGATGGACATTTTCATTGCTTCCAAGTCTTGGCTATGGTAAATATTGTTTTAGTGCAGGATTGCCAGCCTGTGACTTTTTGATTCTCATTTTCTCAGGTGATAGGCCAAGCAGTGGTTGTGATTGACTGACTGGTAGCACCGTGTTTCCCTTTTCAAAGCACCTTCTTTGTGTTTTCATTAGTGGCACTTACCACGTCCCCTTTAGAATCGAGGGTACACATTTCTCCACAATCGTTTCAGCATTTATTGTTTGCAGCATTTATGCTAATGGCCCTTCTGGCTGCTGTGAGCTGATAGGTTTTTGTAATTTGGGTTTGCATGTCTCTGAAAATTCGTAAAACTCATCATTTATCTCTGCCGTTTTCTTTTCTGTTAAAAAAAGGAAACAGTTGGGAGTACAATATAACTCTTGATATGGTCTTCTTGGAAGGTTGCCCTCTTTTGAATTTTTTGGTCAATTTTCCACCCCAGAATTTTTTTAGAGAGCAGGTGTCATTTACCGAACTGCAAGTTTGGTGAATATTTAGTGACCTTTAGCAATGGGTTTAAAGCTGATTTGTGGGAAGTGGCCTCAAGCAGGCAGCATTTCTCCATTCCCAAATCTGGGTACTAGGGCAGCAGAGCCTTTCTGGAAGTCGAGTTCCTAGGTTGTAAATTACGTTGGAATGTGCATGGAGAAACGCCCCTAAGTTTATGTCTCATTATTTCTTCTTGGTATAAAAAATTTTTTAAATTGGAGTAAAGCTTAGAATATTGTTTGTCCTAGGTGTACACAATCTGGTTCATTTGTAGATTATATATGTCTATTCAAGTACAGATCCTCTTCCCATGTAAAATGTTACACAGGGTTCTGCAGACCTCCCTTGCTATATGGTCGGTAGTTTTGAGATATGTATATAATATGTATTTGTATACATATAGTAACACTAATCTTAATTTATCCATTCCCCCCACCTTTCCTTTTAGATGAGCATAGTTTGTTTTCTAAGTCTGTGAGTGTCTATCTCTGTGGAAATATGTTCATTTGTGTCAGTTATTAGATAACGCCTATAAGTGATATCATAGAATATAGGTCTTTTGCTTTCCGACTTACCTCATGATTCATGATTATCTCCAGACTCATTTGTGGTGCCTCAGAGAGCAATGGTTCATTGTTTTCCATGGCCAATATTCCATTGTGTACATGGACCACTTCGTCTTTATCCATTCACCTCTTGTTGGATATTTTGATTGCTTCACTGTCTTGGCTATTGTGAATAAGGCTGCACTGCAGCTTTTGCGGCCTGTGTCTTCTCGATTCTTGTCTTCTCAGGTGAGAGGTCCAATGGTGTGGCTGCTGGATTGAATGGTACCTACATTTTTACTTTTAAACACAGCTCCTTTCTGTTCTCATTATTGGCTGTTATCCTTTTACGTCTCACCAGCAGGTTGAGGGTACACAGTTCTGTAAAACCCCTTCAGCATTTATTTTTTGTAGACTTTTTGCTGATGGTCAGTCGACTGGTGTAAGTTGAAACTTTTTGTAGATTAGATTGCATGCGTCTAACACTCCCTGAGGTTGAGCTTTTATCCATGTTCCTTTTTTTTAAAAAAACAGTGTGAGTAAAACTTAACTCTTCATAATCTCTTCTTGAAACATTTGCCTGTTTTGAATTTTATTGTCCACTCCCTACTTCAGCACAGTATTTTAGGGCAGGTGTTCTTTACAGCCCTGAGTCTTTGTGAATTTTAAGTGACCATTAGCTGTGAGTTTAAAGCTGCTCTTGCAGGTAACGGCCACAAGGTGGCATCATTTCTCCTTTACCAAATTTGGTTACGAGGGAAACAGAGCCTTAATGGAAGTGGTGTTCTAGGTTGTATATTAGAATGGAATATGCCAGGAAAAAGCCCTTTAAGTTTATGTCTCATTACTTCTTGTTCATATTTGTAATTTACGTTTTATTTTTTATCCCAGCAAATTTGATTACAATGGTTTGTTTGCTCAAGGTGTGCAAGATGTGGTTCTTTCACACATATACAGGTATCTATTCTTCCTCGCATCCTTTTCTCATGTAGGTTATGACGGAATGTTGAGTAGTCTTCTCCTGGTCTTCCGTACGTCTTTGGTGGTTATATATTTCACATGGTTTGTATATCTCTGTTAACCCCAATATGGTAATGTATCCAATCCTCATCCCTTTCTATTTGGTGAACCATAAGTTTTTAAATGAATCTGCGATTGCCTCTCTTTGTGGAAATATCTTCATTGGTATCAATTTTTAAGTAACTCCTAAAAGTGATATGATAGGATATGTGTCTTTTGCTTTCTCACTTACTACAGGTGGCGTGATTACGTCTAGACTCATCTATGGTGCTGCAAATGGCATTGTTTCATTTTTTCACTAGCTCATATTCCATCTGTACAGGTAGCAGTTCTTCTTTGTCCGCCCATCTGTCGGTGGACTTTTTGGTTACTTCCGTATCTTGGCTATGGGAATACTATGCAATGCAGATTTGCGTACCTGTGTCCTTCCAATTCTGTCTTCTTAGTTTATAGGTCCAGGAATAGGTCTGCTGGATCCTATGGTAGCTCAATGTTTACCTTTTAAAGGCACCTCTATTCTGTTCTCTTTAGTGGCTCTTTCCAGGTTACGTCCCACATAAAGTTGAGGGTATGCATTTCTTCCCAGCACCTTCAGCATTTATTCTTTGTAGTTTTTGCTGATGGTTATTCTGAGTGGTGTGAGCTGATACCTCTTTGTGGTTGAATTTGCATGTGTCTCATAATGCGTTGAAATTGAGCTTTTAGACATGTCCTTTTTATTTTTCCAGCTATGATTAGAGCTTATTTCTTCAAAGTGTTTTCTTAAAGTATGTGTCACCATTTGAAATATTTTGGCCATTACCTCCCTCAAGACATTTTGAGGGCAAGTTTCATTTACAGTTCTGCAGTACTTGTTCCTATGAAATGACCATTAGCACGGGCTTTAAAGCTGCTTTTGCAGGTAACTGCCAGAGGGCAGCAGCCTTTCTATGTTCCCCACCCTGGTAACTAGGGAAAAGCCCTTGCGGCCTGTGGTGTTTCTCGGTTAAAAATTAGAGTGGAGTGTGCCTGGAGAAACCTACACAAGCTGATGTCTCCTTACTTTTGTTGGATTTTTAAATGTAATTTTTATTTTTTATTGGAGTAATTTTCCACTGTGTACGTGGACCACTTCTACTTTGTGCATTCCTCGGTTGATGGACATTTTCATTTCTTCCAAGTGTTGGCTATGGTAAATATTGTTGGAGTGCAGGATTGCCAGCCTGTGACTTTTTGATTCTCATTTTCTCAGGTGATAGGCCCAGCAGTGGGTGTGATTCATTGACTGGTAGCACCGTGTTTCCCTTTTCAAAGCACCTCCTTTGTGTTTTCATTAGTGGCTCTTACCACGTCCCCCTTAGAATCGAGGGTACGCATTTCTCCACAATCGCTTCAGCATTTATTGTTTGCAGCATTTATGCTAATGGCCCTACTGGCTGCTGTGAGCTGATAGGTTTTTGTAATTTGGGTTTACATGTCTTTGAAAATTCGTAAAACTCATTATTTTTCTCCGCCGTTTTCTTTTCTGTTACAAAAAGGAAACAAATGGGAGTACATTATAACTCTTGAAATTGTCTTCTTAGAAGGTTGCCCTCTTTTGAATTTTTTGGTCGATTTTCCACCCCAGAGTTTTTTTAGAGAGCAGGTGTCATTTCCCGAACTGCAAGTTTGGTGAATATTTATTGACCTTTAGAAATGGGTTTAAAGCTGCTGTTGTGGGAAGTGACCTCAAGCAGGCAGCATTTCTCCATTCCCAAATCTGGTTTCTAGGGCAGCAGAGCCTTTCTGGAAGTCGTGTTCCTAGGTTGTAAATTACATTGGAATGTGCATGGAGATACCCCCATAAGTTTATGTCTCATTATTTCTTCTTGGTTTTAAAATTTTTTTTAATTGTGGTAAAGCTTAGAATATTGTTTGTCCTAGGTGTACACAATCTGGTTCATTTGTAGATTATATATGTCTATTCAAGTACAGATCCTCTTCCCATGTAAAATGTTACAGAATGTTCCGCAGACCTCCCTTGCTATATGGTCGGTCTTTTTGAGATATGTATATAATATGTGTTTGTATACATATAGTAACACTAATCTTAATTTATCCATTCCCCCCACCTTTCCTTTTAGATGAGCATAGTTTGTTTTCTAAGTCTGTGAGTGTCTTTCTCTGTGGAAATATGTTCATTTGTGTCAGTTATTAGATAACGCCTATAAGTGATATCATAGAATATAGGTCTTTTGCTTTTGGACTTACCTCATGTTTCGTGATTATCTCCAGACTCATTTGTGGTGCCTCAGAGAGCAATGGTTCATTGTTTTCCATGGCTAATATTCCATTGTGTACATGGACCACTTCTTCTTTATCCATTCACCTCTTGTTGGATATTTTGATTGCTTCACGGTCTTGGCTATTGTGAATAAGGCTGCACTGCAGCTTTTGCGGCCTGTGTCTTCTCGATTCTTGTCTTCTCAGGTGAGAGGTCCAATGGCGTGCCTGCTGGATTGAATGTTATCTCCATTTTTACGTTTAAACACAGCTCCTTTCTATTCTCATTATTGGCTGTTACCCTTTTACGCCTCAACAGCAGGTAGAGGGTTCACAGTTCTCTAAAACCCCTTCAGCATTTATTGTTCGTAGACTTTTTGCTGATGGTCAGTCGATTGGTGTAAGTTGAAAACTTTTTGTAGATTAGATTGCATGGGTCTAACACTCCCTGAGGTTGAGCTTTTATCCATTTTCCTTTTTTTTTAAAGAGCGTCAGTAAAACGTAACTCTTCATATTCTCTTCTTGAAACATTTGCCTGTTTTGAAATTTTTTGTCCATTCCCTACTTCAGCACAATTTTTTAGGGCAGGTGTCCTTACAGCCCTGAGTCTTTGTGAATGTTAAGTGACCATTAGCTGTGAGTTTAAAGCTGCTCTTGCAGGAAACGGCCACAAGGTGGCAGCATTTCTCCTTTACCAAATTTGGTTACTAGGGAAACAGAGCCTTAATGGAAGTGGTGTTCTAGGTTGTAAATTAAAATGGAATGTGCCAGGAAAAAGCCCTTTAAGTTTATGTCTCATTACTTCTTGTTCATATTTGTAATTTACTTTTTATTTTTTATCCCAGCAAATTTGATTACAATGGTTTGTTTCTTCTTGGTGTGCAAGATGTGGTTCTTTCACACATATATGTGTATCTATTCTTCCTCGCATCCTTTTCCCATTTAGGTTATGACAGAATGTTGAGTAGTCTTCTCCTGGTCTTCCGTACGTCTTTGGTGGTTATATATTTCACATGGTTTGTATATCTCTGTTAACCCCAATATGGTAATGTATCCAATCCTCATCCCTTTCTATTTGGTGAACCATAAGTTTTCAAATGAATCTGCGATTGCCTCTCTCTGTTGAAATATCTTCATTGGTATCAATTTTTAAGTAACTCCTAAAAGTGGTATGATAGGATATGTGTCTTTTGCTTTCTCACTTACTACAGGTGGCATGATTACGTCTAGACTCATCTATGGTGCTGCAAATGGCATTGTTTCATTTTTTTCAGTAGCGAATATTCCATCTGTACATGGAGGAGTTCTCCTTTGTCCATCCTTCTGTTGGTGGCCTTTTTGGTTACTTCCATATCTTGGCTATTGTAATACTGTGCAATGCAGATTTCCTGCCTCTGTCTTTCCAATTCTCTCCTCTTAGATTATAGGTCGAGGAGTGGGCCTGTTAGGTCATATGGTAGCTCAATGTTTACCTTTTTAAGGCACCTCCTTTCTGTTCTCATCTGTGGCCCTTTCCAACTTACGTCCCACTTGAAGTTGAGGGTATACACTTCTCCACAACACCTTCAGCACTTATTGTTTGTAGTTTTCTTGCTGATGGTTACTCTTGCAATTGTGAGCTGATACCTCTTTGTGGTTGAATTCGCATGTGCCTCAAAATCTGTTGAAACTGAGCTTTAAGGCATGTCCTTTTTATTTTTCAAGCTGTGATTACCCCTTAGTTCTTCAAAGTGTTCTCTTAAAGTATGTGTCACATTTTGAAATATTTTGGCCATTACCTCCCTCAAGACATTTTGAGGGCAAGTTTCATTTACAGTTCTGCAGTACTTGTTCCTATGAAATGACCATTAGCACGGGCTTTAAAGCTGCTTTTGCAGGTAACTGCCAGAGGGCAGCAGCCTTTCTATGTTCCCCACCCTGGTAACTAGGGAAAAGCCCTTGCGGCCTGTGGTGTTTCTCGGTTAAAAATTAGAGTGGAGTGTGCCTGGACAAACCCACACAAGCTGATGTCTCCTTATTTTTGTTGGATTTTTAAATGTAATTTTTATTTTTTATTGGAGTAATTTTCGACTGTGTGCGTGGACCACTTCAAATTTGTGCATTCCTCGGTTGATGGACATTTCATTGCTTCCAAGTGTTGGCTATGGTAAATATTGTTTTAGTGCAGGATTGCCAGCCTGTGACTTTTTGATTCTCATTTTCTCTGGTGATAGGCCCAGCAGTGGGTGTGATTGACTGACTGGTAGCACCGTATTTCCCTTTTCAATGCACCTTCTTTGTGTTTTCATTAGTGGCACTTACCACGTCCCCTTTAGAATCGAGGGTACACATTTCTCCACAATCGTTTCAGCATTTATTGTTTGCAGCATTTATGCTAATGGCCCTTCTGGCTGCTGTGAGCTGATAGGTTTTTGTAATTTGGGTTTGCATGTCTCTGAAAATTCGTAAAACTCAACATTTTTCTCCGCCGTTTTATTTTCTGTTAAAAAAAGGAAACAATTGGGAGTACAATATAACTCTTGATATGGTCTTCTTGGAAGGTTGCCCTCTTTTGAATTTTTTGGTCAATTTTCCACCCCTTGAATTTTTTTAGAGAGCAGGTGTCATTTACCGAACTGCAAGTTTGGTGAATATTTAGTGACCTTTAGCAATGG